>NC_050177.1:21932262-22232262 GCF_008315115.2 Sander lucioperca | reverse complement strand
GTTTTCTTTTGCAACATCGTATTCTTATGTCTTTTGGGATTTGTTCAATGTCAATGCTCAATGTCTTTGTTACACTGATTATTCACTGATTATTTAACACATTCATGTTTCTATTACCATACAGATTGTGGCGGCTGTAAGGTATGTAGGCTATATTCTTGTCATTTAATTACTTAAATTCTTTTCAAGTTTTGGGGGATGTGTTTGGTTTTCCTAAACATTAATTGTATAGATCCCCTTTTACAATGGAGTCTAATCTCCAAATAATTGTGTGTACTTGTTTGGTTAATTGTTAGTAATAAATGTTTGCATATCTGCAACGAAGTCTCTCCTGATTGAAATGTAGCTCAGCGTAAATTCTGTCAGGTAGACTTCTAATACGTTGTCTCTATTCTCTTTAACTGATCAGCTGGGCAGTGGGTGTTTCGGTTCTGTATGCCAATTAGAATCAGGCACGTATGTTCTATCCAATCACAGCATGACTACCTTGTTTTAAATATCTTCTCTCTCCCGTTTCTGTCAGTTGTATTTTCAGACGAGAGTGCGACCCGCCTCCTCCCCTTCTACCTCCAGGCATTGTCGACGGTGTATCGGTCTTCTCCCGGCTGACGGCCCATTTTATATCTCGGATTTTCTCACCACCACCACCAGTGTCTAGATTCCATTGGGGGATGTGTTTGGTTTTCCTAAACATTAATTGTATAGATCCCCTTTTACAATGGAGTCTAATCTCCAAATAATTGTGTGTACTTGTTTGGTTAATTGTTAGTAATAAATGTTTGCATATCTGCAACGAAGTCTCTCCTGATTGAATATGCGTTTTGGGGCTTTCGTGTGGTTGACCCCTGATCTATCCTGATTTAAATCTAGCACCACATTCATGTCTCCCCCTATAATAAATGAATATTCATTGAGAGAGAGCAAACCATTGGTTAGGTGCGGGAAAAAGCTTTCATCATATGTAGCCGGTGCGTATACTGAAACGAAGGCTATTTTCCTACTCCTTATCGTAGTACATATATATGATATCCTGCCTGAAGAGTCTTTACTACTTTTGTCTATGGTGAGTGTGCATCTCCGTGACAGCAGCACAATGGAGCCCTTGGTTTTGGTGTCGTCACTAGATGAAGCAGCAACTTTTAAATATATTTTGTAGACAATTTACATCTCTTTTACGTAAATGTGATTCTTGAATAAGCGCCACGTCTATGTTGTTCCTTCTTAAATAGTCCAAGAATTTAGCTTGTTTGATCAGTCCATTTAGCCCCCTGATGTTAACAGAAAGGATTGAAAGTTCAGCCATCTTCAAAATGTACACGTATATACGTTTCGAGTACCCTACCGGTGTTGGGTATTCAGGGGCGTCGGACTGGGGGTAAAACCGATACTGATTACCAGGGCCCAAGGAGAGAGAGGGCCCTTGAAAAGTCTGGAATATATTTTATTTCACCTGAATATTTTCATTTCCTAATTACATTTCATAATGCATGTCAGATGAAATGTAAAGTGTATTGGCTGAATAACTTGGTTGATTGACTAACTACATTTTGTATACAAAAAAGACTATCTAAGGTCTCACCCACCCCTTGCTAATGCGCCAAATGGTTTAGTCCACCTGCACGCATTTTGTGTTGTTCTGTTGAGCATCTGGTGGAGACGTGGAGCGTTAGGTGGAGCGCAAACTTCTAGTATAGAAATGTCTTTCTCAAAGAAAGCCAAATCAGGCTGCCAGAAAAGAAAGGAAAGACAGGATAAGGAGAGAAAACTAAATGAGGGAAAGCAATTGCTGACTGACTTCTTTTCAAAGAAAGGTGAGCACAAACTAGAAAACGAAATGGTGCTAAACTACTTGAATATCTCCGCGACCGTTAGTGCTAAAAACGAACTGAGACAACCCATATGAAGAGCAGAACATACACTTTCAAATGATAATTTGGTTATATGTGTAATCTGAGGTAAAGGCTAAATAAATAAACTACACTAACAATGCTGTTTGCATACAACGCATTTACTGGGGAATAAACTTATACTTAAAAAGTATAAGCTTTACATTTGAGGAAGCTATAGCATGTAAGCAATAGCATTTGTTTAGTTTTGCCTTTTTTCTTCAGATAAAAATGACTAGTGAGACGTTTTGTTTGTCTTTTATTATTAATGTAGCTTTTTCTTAATGTACAAAACTAAAATGGCATGTTTTAAGATTTCATTTATGCCTTGAAGTAATAAAGCATAATACAAATAATGTTCTCAAGTAAAAATCATTTAAGTAAAGTGACTGTAGACCAGAGTAGCCTACATTAAGAAAGTCTGAAATGATGACTTAAGCACATATGGCATTAATATTAGGCTACCTTCAGTGGCATTTACTGGAGGGAGAACTCCAATGTCATGTATAAGTATTTTTCATTCTGCAAATAAAATATGAATGAGTCAAGTGTTGTTTGGTTATCGTTTATTATGCAGTAAGCAGTTTGTTCATGTAGGGATTAGAAAACTAAAATATAATAAATATAATAATATTGTAATATCATTTAGCTTAAATTTAGTAAACACAGTAAAGTAGGTTAGAGAATGTTGGGAAAGGTTTGAAATGTGTGTAGAGAAATTATCAGGCTACTCTAAGCCGTACAGTTAATAGTTATTACCCTATAAACATCTAGGCCTACAGATTCATGTGTACAGAGGCCTGATTATTATTATTATTATAAAAAAACTTTTTTGGGGGGGGGCCATCAGGACTGTCTATGCATAGGGCCCAGGATCTTGTGCTACGCCCCTGTGGGTATTTGTAGGTGTACAGATCCAATTATTGGCAAATTATCAAAGATGTTTTATCAATATTAATAAAGTTATGAATATGGTTATTAATAACTTTATCAAATCAACAAACAATCAAAACGGGGCACCACCCTGGAACTTCAGGGGCCAATAACCGAACTGTGAAATAGTTTCATTAGGTGGTATTCCTTTAAAATACAGATCTTAATTAATTTGATTAATTTATCTGGTATTTTCTAAAGGAACAAAGGGAAGGATGAAATTCGAGCACTGACCTGTGTTCAACCAGCAATTATTACAATAAGTACACAAATAATCACAGACAACTGCTAATTAAAGTATAGTAGAATTTATTAACTTCAAAATTATCAATGGCCAATCAATAATCCTTTGATCAATTAAAACCAATATACGTTTCTTTAAGTAGCTACGACAAAACAAAACCAAAACAAAACCAGCATGTGATGTGATGTGTGTGTGTGTGTGTGTGTGTGTGTGTGTGTGTGTGTGTGTGTGTGTGTGTGAGAGAGGGGGAGAGAGAGAGAGTGCGAGGAGGAGGGGGATGACGAAACCTGGGGGTTGCTTGGTCACGCCCAGATCAGCCGTTAGCTCTTTGAAGCTAGGCAAGGTGTTAGCTGCACAAAAGCTATTTAACCTCAAGAGGGCGGTAGTGGGCTGCGTTGCAAGGCCACATGACTAAGCTGGCCCGTTAGCTCTCCACCTAATGGGTTGCTGACAAAAAAAGACGCTCCAAGAAGCGGAGTTGCAGACCCACACACTAAACTACTTCGCTATGTGCTAGCTGTGTAGCTATTCAACGCATGTGACTCGCTGTTGGCCAGCTGTTCACTTGGGCGTGTGTATGTCCGTACATGTGTGTGTACGTGTGCGTGTTGTTAGAATATATTTTGTGAAAGTGTTAAGAAAAGGTTTTAGAGTTCATGGTGCTGACCTCAGTGCCTCTGTTTTCCTGGGTTATGAGAGGCCATCTAGTTTTACAGTGATTAGACATTATAAAGGAAGGGTGAGAAAGATCCTCTCTGATCGGGGGAGGGAACGAGGCAAACAATGGTCAGCACTATGCAAGCGCGGGATTTGTGACACTGTATGGAAATGACCTGGCTCTCATGATGCTGATGCTAGGGGAAACGCTGTCGGTCCGTTAGGAGATAGACTTTGCCTTGTATCAGATCCATGTACATGTACTTGTATTCTGCAATATCATTCACTAAACTTGTTATTAACTTTAACTGGACGAATCCTGGCCTTGATTTGATTCCTGAGTTTTATTTCTCTGATCTACCAGTAAACGAACACAAAATAGTGACCAAAGAATTGGAGTCAGATTAAGTCTGGCCTTTTTAGGGCCAGACCGGTCAAATCGGTCACATTTTAGATTAAAATCCTACAGTGTGTTAGTGAAAGAGGAAAGAAAGCCCCTTAGGAAGAGAAAGACACTTTGAAAAACCTGATTATCTCACTCAGTACAATAACTAAAACTCCGTGAAAGGGTAGTTAGCAGGTAGCAATTACAGTTTTAACAAGCTAGCTGCAATATTCAACACAACATATCAACAATGCACCGTGATCAGAGTACATTCACAGAAATAGATCTGACCCAGCGGTCACCATCATAGATTAATAAATCACACGCGCAACAGTGCTTATCAATCGATCACATTAATGGTAAACAATGGCAACATTATGCCTCTACACATTAATAAAACACACTATTCCTCTGCCCAGAAAACCTTAAGCCTTCTTACTGTGTGTTCAGTCCGTTCGTGTCTGTCCATAGCTTTCCACGCTAAAACAGGACGGGTCTGTGTCGCTCGTCAGCGGCACGGAGAAACTTGCTGGTCCCCGGGACAGCGGGGAACAGCCCAGAGTTGACTTTGAAGAACCAATGGTGTCCGTGTCCGATTTCCTTCTAGAGAACGTGTTGTTCTCTCTACAGCGTTGAAACACAACATGTGTTTCCAGGATCCAGTAGTGTTCTTCAAAATGCCGAGAAATAAATCCACTTTGTCCAAAAGTGGAAGTAATTTTGCACAAGAGCCTGCACGCTCCCTGCAGCAACGGGGTTGCAATGGAAGACGATGAAAAAAGGTGGGTCCGAAGGTTTTATAGGCCCCGACCGCATGCTGTGTTCAGGGGCCGTTAAGCGAATGGGGATCCAGAGATCTCTGAGAGGTGTGTGAACTACAAGGTTGTAGTTCTTAGAGTTTTGACCACTTTGGCCACTCCTTTGTGGTCATTCAGCCATTTTGTGGCCTTCTTATCTCCTTTTCTTCATTTAGGAGTTTGGAGCAAGGGATGTGGAATTTACATGTAGGCCAAAACCCTCTGTTTGAAAGACCACATGGTCTCTGAGTCTTTTGTCTCTGAGTAACGGTTGGCCACATGTGTTCTTTTGTACAAGATCAGTTTATGCACATTTGTTTGGATCCAACAACGGAATTCACTGATAAATTTGTAGCAAAGGGTGAGCAGTTAGATCTTAGCACTGTGTGGTGAAAACACAAAAAATTAAATAAATCCCCTAGCCCTCCGAGACCGCGGACCCCCTTCCCCCTCTGTAGGATTTGTGGCCGCATCAAACGCAGCTCGCACAAAAACTCCAGCTCAAGACTGCCCCTCCTTTCTAAAGTCACAGGTTAACTGAAACAGGTCTAATGCTGTCCTATGTTAAACATGAACAATATTACAAAAAAAAAAACAACTTAAAACTAACCCAACCATCTATTAAGTTCTGAAATAAACTGTATGAAAAACAAATCAGCCATGTAGGAGTAGTAGACATAGATTATAAAATGCAGTCTAATGAAATGCTCCTTATAACTCGGCTCCCAAGCTCATACATTATAGTTTCGACCAGCTATTACGCTTTGAAGTAGGCTGTGTGGGAAACAAACCATGTAAGAGTTGTAAATATAGATTATAAGATAAGTGTTTATCATGTTCTTTCATTCTAATCAAATATTTCTTCCCAGCTTGACTGCCAAACTCACCCACCACATTCCAACCAACTAACAGTTTCTGGAGTAGGCTGTGTAAATTGAGCAGTCTGTGTCCGTCATGTTTTCAGCCTCATCAAACGTTCATTAGTAGCTACTCACGAGAAAAAATATAACACAGGCATTACATCTTTCGCGGAAGTTCTACCTGTTACTCCCTGTAACATATTCTAATCGTCATTACTAAAAAATTAAGCTCTATATTCAAAGAAAATCTTTCTTCCCCTTTTAGACAAACTGAAAAATAGAATTCAGTTCTGGAGGACTCTTCCATTATCCCTAGTGGGCAGGGTCAAATTGGCATCAGCCAATGAGATTGTGCATTTTGAGTTAAATCCCCCCTTTTACTTTCACGATTGGTTGCTGATAAAAAGGAAATGACCATATTTGGATCCGACAGCATTGTACAGGATAGAGAGAGCTTTCCAACGGTATATGTGATGACAGGGTGCAGACAGCGATCACGGAGCAGCGTGATGATTTGGAACGCCAACTTTTGTTGAATTTAGGAGAAATCTACCAACGCAAACAGACAAAGTGTAGTAAAATAAAGACCTAAATATGTATTTTGGACTTTATTTCATCACAAGTCTGAAAGAAGACATGTTATTGAAGACAAATAGCCCAAAATCTCAAAATTGACCAGTGTAAAAAAAATTATATTTTTGCCTGCCGTATCTTGCCTTAAGATGGTTTTTTTCCCACAACTACTTTACCTCCTCCAAAACATACCAATATCTCTCAAAGTCATACTTTAAAAAGTTAGACTCAATAGTTCTTCCCTTTGTCTGGAATTATAAATCCCATAGAATAAAAAAAGAACATTTGTGTAAACCCAGATCACATGGAGGACTTGCACTTCCAAATTTTATAAATTATTATTGGGCTACATCTATCCGTTCCATTGCATCAGTGTTAGATGATACTGCTTTGTTGTCGAATGGGCTGGAGATTGAGCGAGAGGACTGTCTGCCACACTCAATCGGTGCTGTAATTTTATCTCAGATTCCTCTTAACAAAACATGTTATGACACAATAAGGACTTGGAAACAGATAAGAAACAACTTACAACTCAGAGTGATCTCTCTCTGGTTGCCAATAGCAGCAAACCCTTCCTTCCCTCCTTCTTGTCTAGACACGGCCTTGGATATGTGGAAAGAGCTCGGTGTATGTAACGTTGGGGATTTATATATAGAAAGGATCATTTTCATCTTTTCATCAGCTACAACAAAAATATGGTTTACCCAAACACCATTTATTCAGATTCTTTCAAGTAAGAAATTATGTAAGAACACATCTTCCTCAGTTTGAGAAAGCAGGGCCAGATAAGCTGGATGATTGCCTAGGTGAGTTAGGCAGGTCAGATCACAATATATCCTGTTGATATGATAAATTGCAAGAGATAAGCTGCCCAACTACTGTTACTGTTAAAGCGGACTGGGAAAAGGAGGAGTTGGGTACGAACATACAAAATGACCTATAGGATGAGAGTATATGAGAGTGTATATATATATATATATATATATATATATATCGATCGGAATCGGACGTTACCTCCCGATCAGGACTCGGATATATATGTATATATATTCTCATTATTTTTTAACACATCTATAGTTATGCCACCGCAGACCCTTTTGGCTCCACACAGAAACAGCAACGTGTGCAGCATGACATCACTTTGTTGCAGACGCTATTGGTTAAATGCCGGCAAAGTATAACACGGAAGCAGCTTGAAACGGAAAGCGCGAGTATGTCTGCGGTCTGGAGGTATTATAAAGTTGATGACAACAACATTGCCATAGCAAACTGTGAGATATGTAACAGAAGTGCTCTGTTTGTTAACAGAGTTGTTGAATGTTAAAATAAGGTGAATTAAATAAAAAATAAGGAACATCCTGGATCTGTTTTTTCGCTCTTCTTTATTCTTTTTTTTATATATTATAGAAGTATCGGATCGGGACTCGGTATCGGTAGATACTCAAAATCAAATGACTTGGACTCGGACTCGAGGGCAAAAAAACCTGATCGGGAAATTTTTTTTGAAAATACTTAGTTTTAGTTTAGTGTTTATTAGTTTTACCCCACTAACACAGAACATTTAGGGAGCGTTGGGGAACATTAGTAGTGACCCAGGTAAGTACTGATATAGAAAAAAATAATAAAAAAATGTGTTTCTTTCCCCCCTTAATGGGTTCAATTGTCCTTATTCTTCCCTGTTTTCCGTTGTCTGTTTCAGTTTATTTATTGTCTCCCAGGTTCCTCCAAGGAGAAAACAGTTCATTAGGTTCATTTGTCAGTTTGTTTTTAGCAAAAGATAAAATAAAAATAAACCAAAAAATACTGAGATCTCAGAAAAAAAGTACAACTAAAATGTGTCACTCCTCAGGACTGAGCCTTGTCCTACCACACTGATGTCCACACTGCGGTCCCGATGAACCAAGAGCCTCCATGTAGCATGGCGGGTGATACAGCTTGCAGTTGAACCAAGAGCCTCCACGCGGCAATAGCGGGTAATATGGATCACAGTTGAATTGAAGAACTCGTCCCTCAAAAAAAAAAACAGCCAGAATAGTAGAAAGGGCTCTGTGACTCTTTAATGACTCCTGTGTCAAGCAGCTCTTTAAGATGTTGCTTGACCGTCTCCCTGTCGCTGGGATGAATAGGCCTTGGCCTCTCCTTAAAAGGAGTCTCGTCATGTAGCCTGATGTGATGTCTCACAGCAGTGGTGTGACCATATGATAGGTCATCCACAGCAAAGACTTCTGGAATGGATCTGAGCTTGGTGATGATACGGTCTTTCCATTGTTCAGATATTGGTGAATCATCAAGATTGAACTTGAGGTTGTCACTGTCAGGTTTGTTGGGACAAGAGTCACCTTGCTTTGGTCCAAGCAGTATGATCTGCTGAGTTGCACATATTTGAGCAATGATGCATTTTGGTTGCAGCGTAACATCGTGGTCACTAAGGTTACGCAGGACGCGGGGCCTTGCTGCTGGATCTAAAGGGGATGTCCATTAGCGCAGCTTCAAGGAGCACGCCACCTGGCAACCCATGACGTTCGTTGGGTTCAAGTACAAATGTGGTTTGACAGTTCTTTTTCAGCCTGACATCACCTGTGACGCAGCACTTTTGTTTTGCAGGGACGGTGATGGGATTTCCACCATGTAACCTGACAGGATGTGCATGGTTGTCGAGGTCATGGATCCGGGCAATATGCTGGAAGATCACTGCAAGGTCTCTAGAGGTGAGATTGCGAACAAACTCCGGACCATCTCGTTCAAGTACTTGTTCATAGAGTCGTAATAACACATTAGTACCAATCAACAGGGGGGTCCTGCTGTTGACCTGACATTCTGGCACCACAAGTGCTAACACAACTAGCTCCTCTTCCCTGCCAGGAATGGACAGGGGGAAAGTGACACGAGCTTCTATGTAGCCAAGGTAGGGGACCTGCTGTCCACCAGCTCCCTCAATTTCAGGAAGAGCATGAATTGGATGTACAGGTAAGTGAGATAGATGGTTCTTATGAAAACACTCAGACACTGTTGTAACTTGTGACCCGGTGTCCATGATGGACTCACACGGTACACCCTCAAGAAAGACAGAAGCTGCACAACGAGGACCTATAAGTCCTGGAGGTATAGATCGCTCTGTGCTACAGTAGGTCTCAGTCATTGTGTGTGTTATATCTTCCTTTTGTGTTTCAGCACTAACATTAACTGATCTGTTGGGACAGGGGTTATACTCAACTACAGCTCCTGGATGTCCCATGGCAGGAGCTGCTGCTAGTTTAACGTAAAAGGGGAAGCAGCCTGCTGAGCTAAAAACTTATCCTGCCTCTCCCTAAGTTCTGCATTTTTCTTGCGAACCAGTGTGGGGTTAGGTTCGTTTAAGCAATGAGCAGCAATATGGTTGTCTTCCCCACACTTAAAACAAAACCACGGCCTCGGCATCCCAGGCACCCTAGAGGGTCTCCTCATGTTATTACTACTGATTGCGAGGCAGTCTTTCTTATGAGTACCCTCACTCTCTCTCTGATTTTGTGCTAGTTTTTCAACTTGTTTTGTAAGTTCAGCTATCTTGTTCTCAATGTTAGAGGTTTCATCTTGCTTTGGTTTTGCCACTGGGGGAAGGTTACTATCATGAGTGAGGCTCTGTGGCTTTTTGCTTAGCTTTTCCAGCTGTTTAGTTAGCTCATTCACTTTCCTTTCAAGCTTTGATGCCTCATTTTGTTTTGTGTTAGGCAATGGGACAGGCTCACAGTCATAAGAGGGCATATCAAAAACATGGTGGGCATACAGGTTAGCTTTTGAAGCACCTAAATGCTTTTTCATCCTATCTAGCTTTGCTGAATGACGGTCTTCCTCAGTTCTCAACATGAGGAGTAATTCGGGGAATGTTGGTGGATTGCTCCTTTTGCACTCTAACTGTAGGCCTATGATGATGCTCTGACCCCAACAACCCCTACAGAATTGTCTGAGCAAGTGATCATTGGAATTTTCAGCTGAGACTCCCCCTCTAGAAATTGCCCTTGTGAGGAGGCTATGGAGCCTGTTCAAGTATGCTGATGGCTTCTTTCCATTATTTTGGTTAGAGCTGAGAAATGCAGCGAATAACTCCTCTCCATCCTCCACGACACCAAAAGCAGAATCAAGTTGAGTGACATAAACGCTTGGTGGTGAAGAGATGCCAAGAGGCTTCACGACATCAGCTACTGGACTCAGCAAGCTCTCAAGAATCCTTCTCACCTTGTGAGCATCATTCAAGGAAGGATCATTAAGGAGAAGATCAACTTGGGTGCGCCACGTTTCATAATCCACCTCACCATTTGGCCTTGGCATTCGTCCAGAGAAGGTGCGCATGCTTATTCGTGGGGATGATAAAGTGGTGGACTCACTTCGGATGACATGCTCCACAATCACTTTCTGGATCTGAGGGGGGTTAAAAACATTTTCACTAACGTGAACTGGGCTCACTGGTACACTAGCAGATGCACTATGAACATGTGTGGGCTCTGCTGGCTCATTTTGATCATTATTAGATGTGTTACCATTTTGAGTTGCATGTGGCTGTGTAGCACTACTGTGTACGTTGTGTGATGTGCCCTGGTTTCCCTGCAGCTCCCCCTGAAGCACACTCAAGAAACCTGCCCTGCTACTACCTGCAATAGACTCTAGCTCACCCAGGTATCTACGAGCGATCTCCCTCCCCATCTCTTCCTGACAAACATCTCTAATGGTCCTCGCAAACCATGACATAGCAGGGTCCTTTGGACTTGGTAAGGTACCCAAGGTAATGGGGTCGATCCTAGAGATAGACCAGTCGGATGCGTACTGGATCAGGGCTCTACCCTCTGGTTGTCCTGATTCATCAGGGATCCTAACTATTTTAGGAATGTCTCCATTAACTTTAAATACAGTATTGATTTCCTCATTTGTATAATCTGATCCTATACCTGTTACATATAGGGAGTTCTGACCATTAACTTCAAAACGGTTGCAAATATCCATATCTGACTCAGTGGAATGAATGTCTAAATCTCAAAGGTGTGTATTGTGGGGTGGAAGATCAGAAAGCTACTATTAACCAACCTCCTGGCTGGCTCGCCACTTTATGTAACCTTTTCCTCAGTCTCCTCGGGTTCCGTCTGATCAACTAGGTTCGGGTAAGGAGATTGGCAGTAGCACTGAAGCACGAGAGCAATTGATCCCCCAGCCCACATAACACACAACACAGAATGTGGTATAAATATATATATATATATATATATATATATATATATATATATATATATATATTAAATATATATTATAATATTATATAATATTATAATATATATTCAAATATTAAATTTTTTCCCAAACATAAAATGTTCAGCCTTACACTCATTCAATGAAATGCAATTCTTTCCACATAAATTAAATTCACAGTATGAAATAAAATTAGCTGACCCAGGTAAGTACCGATATAGAAAAAATAATTTAAAAAATGTGTTTCTTTCCCCCCTTAATGGGTTCAATTGTCCTTATTCTTCCTTGTTTTCCGTTGTCTGTTTCAGTTTATTTATTGTCTTCCAGGGTCCTCCAAGGAGAAAACAGTTATTTAGGTTCCTTTGTCAGTTTGTTTTTAGCAAAAGATAAAATAAAAATAAACCAAAAAATACTGAGATCTCAGAAAAAAAGTACAACTAAAATGTGTCACTCCTCAGGACTGAGCATTGTCCTACCACACTGATGTCCACACTGCGGTCCTGATGAACCAAAAGCCTCCATGTAGCATGGTGGGTGATACAGGTTGCAGTTGAACCAAGAGCCTCCACGCGGCAATGGCGGGTGATATGGATCACAATTGAATTGAAGAACTCGTCCCTCAAAAAAAAAAACAGCCAGAATAGTTCAGAAAAGCTTGAGGAAACATTCCGTCGGAGTCGCTCCCGTGGTCGATTGCACTTCCACCAAGTCCACCTCTTCACACTCACTTTCTAACAACATTCAAAAAATATCATCGGTGGGTCGCCAAACGAGGACACTTTGCTCCGCGGCTGCACAAGGTTTCTCTCTTTTTTTTCCCGTTCACCTTCTCACACACCGAGAGCTGCAGGTGATGCATTCAGGTAAGCTCAGAAGTTCCACTACCAGACAAGAAACAACTAAGATGCATTCAAAGGGTTCGGTAAATTACAGTACTATAAAACTAACCAGGGTTACACATGTTTATGGATGCTGTGTCTCCCCATTAGAAAGTCTCTGGGCTACAATGAAAAAATCCTGAGAAATCCTGTCACATACAATGTTTGCATACATTCAAATATTCCTTTTGCAATCAGTACAAATTGTATGGTCTTTTATTTCAGATGAATCCGTTCCACAAGCAAGAAAGCATTCCAGGACGGAGCGTGTGTCCGGAAGCCCTGTCCGTAAGTTAACATTTATGCATGCATTTAAGAAACCAGAGTCATATTTCCTACCGTGGAACTACTGACACTCAACCTGATGCATATCATGTGACTGTTCTGATGTGTTTGTCTCTTCCTGCCTTTTTTCAGGTCAGCAACATCACTGCCTCCACCACCTGCATGTAAGTTTTTTGTTTTTTTAGCGATTGTCTAATGTAACAGCATAGGTTCATCTTTTGCAATGGCATGTGGAAGAAACCTACCATAAATGAACTGACCAATATTCATATCTAGTTTCTTTTTAGATGAGTCAACACCACACAGGAAACCAGCTGGTCGCCCAGAGCTGGATGAGTGTATTGTAACGCAAGCTTGGCCTGCCACTTCATCTTGGGACCCGGTTGAAGGTGTTGAAGTTAAAAAAGTTAAAACATTGGTGATGTTTTAGAGCAATATACTTTTAGGTCAAAAATGTAACTTATTTAATGTAAACTGCTGTGAGACAGAGCAGTGACACTGAAACTGAGCCGAAAATGATTGTTTCAATGCTGATTAAGCCTAATCCTCACCCCAACCCTAGCTTCTAAAGAACTGAATAAGTCACGTCTGTTATTTAGCATAAAGGTAGAAGCTCTAGAAGACCTATTGTTTAATCAACTTTGAGAGCCATCCCCTGTTGGGCCAGACAAAGAATGAGTATTCCTGTAGTTTGGAAACAATTGACACTGATTTGGTAAGATCTTGTGGCCGGGTGTGGCCACAAGACACATGGATTAGGGACACTTTTGCTTTTGAAGACATCTGACCAATATGGAGGGATTTAATTTGAGGAACCACCCTCAAATTCTTTAGGATAAATTTGGAAACTTCACAATGATTCAGGACTGTTTGAATGTGTCTCCTTAAGGGGAGGCATGTTTTTGCAGTCCACTGCTGGCAGTGTTTTATTGATGTATTGTTTTGTCATGTCACAAGACTTTTGTGTGTGTTTTTATGTGACTCCATCAGGGAGAAACGTAGTCCACTGTCAGCTGCAGTGTAACATTTGCTTTTTGTCATGTCATTTTCATCATGCTGTTCATTAAACCTTTTTGCTTAACTTTCAATTGGACCCAAGCCTTTGACAAGCCTTGACAAGCCTTTTGCCAAGATTTCTTTTATTTAGAGGTCCATTTGAGTTGGCCTGGTTAGATCCATGAAGAATTGTTAAATATAAGGTGCACCAACAATAGGTTGAAAGCGTTTGAGTCGTGTGTACAAATAGAGGTCCATTTGAGTTGGCCGGGTATAGATTATATCTTGAATAAACATTAAAGGTCCGGATTAGGTCGGCCGAGTTAGACTCTGATATATTTTAAATAAAAGACCGCGAGGCGGCAACAAAGAAATAGTCTTTGTAGGCAAGAAGGAAAAATAAGACTTTTTAAAGCCAGTGTAAACAGCTATGAGGACTAGGACTTGGTAAATGCTGATTTCGGGGCGACGGCGGAAATAGAGCGCCACAGGAAGACTCCTCAGTTTTTTCTCCTGTCCATAGTATGAGAAATAGGACAATCAATTAAAAATAAGTATAGTCGAATTGTGTGAACATACACTTAGGAAATGTACATAAGTTACTGTAAATACATTTTAGAATAGAATTGTGTTGAGAATTTGAGTCCGCGGCAGTGACTCGCGCATTGTGTGTGTTTTGTGATAAACTCTGTGTAAAGAAGACGGTGTTGAATTGGGAGCTTGCCGACGGGCTCAGCACTGTTTTTTGTGGTCGTGCTGATATTGAAAGCGCAGTGTGGTTATAATTCATTGTAAATTGAATTGTTTGTGTTGAATTCATAACATTGGAAATTCCATTCCGTTTCATTTTGTTTCTGTTTTCATTTTTTCATTGTTTAATTTTTACGAAGTCAGGGATAGACTAAATCAGCATCATGGCAGAATCAGTCCTGCCACAACCAAACCTCATGCAGTACCAGCAACCCCACAAAAAAGGAAAGCATAAAAACAGATCAAGAAGATTCTTTGGCTGCTTCATCTGCGGACAGCTTACACACTGGGCCAGAGATTGTCCTATCAGGGGTCCCCCAGCACAAATACCTTATGATTACAACAGACAATTGATATGTCTACAGACAAACAAGAGCCTCGAATTAACTGAAGAAAACATACAGAGACTGCAGGAACAGGCAAGTCTCTTTGAGCAAAACCAGTGGCTTTTAAAAGGTGCACAAAAGTCAGAACAAGGTCTTTGGAGATCGCATGATGGCCGCTTGGTGGCACCTGCAAAACTCTGTCATTTGTTAAATAACTGTAAAAAGTGCAATGCTTACAGAGGAGGGATATTCTACAACTGCCAGGGCTGCCCAGAGATAGCTCAGTGTTGGATTTGTGGCAGATAAGAGCAGCAGATAATACGGACTCTCACTAATTTTACTCAAGTTCTTCTTCACAGGTCCAAATCTGTCACCGGAGCACCACAGAACGACACCAACTCAGGACAGGCCCCCTCCCAACCTAAAAGAGGAGGTTAGAACTAATTTGACCACGCTGTGAACAAAAAGTAGGTTTTGATTGGCATAATGATGAAATATGAATAGACACAGCCACCCAGAAAAAAATGGTTCTGGTAGTTTAGGAAACTCATTCAAGAACCCCTTTTTTGAATTTTGTCCCACAGTTATATCATTTGATCTGAACCACGAGTTTTAACAGTAAAACAGAATGGAGTATGAACTGAGTAAAATTAAAATGTAATAAAATGATTAGTTTCATTTGATTACATTTCCTGTTTGTGTTTATTGTTGTCTTATAGGGACAATTTTGGGACTACCTTAGTCTTAGATTTCTTTAAACTTTGAATCCATTTTTTCCTGTACAAATACATTAAGTTTCAATTTTTCCAACAAACTTTTATTGTCTCCTGTGTTAATGAAGGAATATCCAGGAGGCATGGGGGTTTTCACACCTCATTTAAACACAGACAGACAATCTATGTAAAGTATGAGTTTTTGTGAATGAATGTTTGTTGCTAAATGTTTCAGGTAGTTGAGATAAGTGCATTTATTTTCGAAGATAAGTGCATTTTATTTTGAATCATCTGTTATTTTTATTTTATTTTATTTTTGGTTTTTGCCTTGAGTAGGATTGTGCCTGTGTGATAAGCCCATTGCAAGTAAAAACAGCAGCTGTTAGAACTTTTTCACACATTCTTTAAGCCTACTCTTACCAATGCAACTCCCCCATCCTACCTGTGAAAAAAGCCCAATGGGGGGTGGAGATAAATTTAGCAGTATGGAAAAATAATTTGAGATGCTTCAAGCAATTTAACATTAGCTAAAAATTGTACCAAAATTAATTTAAGATTCTTAGGGGTTTTTCAATGGATAATTTAGTAAATGCATATTTGGCATTTTTGTTTATCCTGACTCAAAATTGGTTTGTTTTTGACTTGAAATGATAAATAAGAGGTTTCTACATTTTTGAGCTCATTGCATATCTGATCATTTGACTACAAACTTAACTGAAGAAAGGTGAAGATTAGAACACATGTCACCAGTGCTTCTGATGATGACTCTGAGAAGTCATGGGGTTAATACAGTCAAGGCAGTAGCCTTTCCACTGAATGTTTCTTTTCAATATGTTTGTTATTTTCATTTTTTTCCATTTATTTTTATTCCCTAATTTGTAAATATTTTGTTAAAAAAAAAAATGGGGGGAGATTTAGAGATTTAAGGATTTGTGAGCTTATGTGCTGGCCACACAGAATGCTACACAAATTCTTCTTAAGATATTGGATACTAGCAATTTGTTGACCAAAATTTGTCAGATGTTTGAAGCATCAACCGACAAATCCAGTAAAGTTGATTCACACAGCTCATCCTTCACCTCACCTCACTGCCGTCTGATCCTGTGTTGTCGGGAATCGTACCCATGATCGTACCCCCAATCTGGCGCGCACAAATATGACGTCATGGGAGCGCCATAAGCCTGTTATAGTTTTGGTAATGTTGCCGCCTGGCACTGGGTGCATGAGAATGAACCAGCAGTGATTTGAGATTTTGTCCCCAGAGACTCTTTCCACATTGGACAATATTGATCAAGGAATTTCCAAAATCTGGACTTCAGACTATTCCCCATTCTGCAGGTTTTACAACAATGGACATTGATGTCAGCTGCTCTCTGTGCTTTCACATAGCTTACACCATTTCCCCAGATTTTCCATTGAATAGATTTCAACCCATCTGATTGCATTACAGTTTCAAGATTTCTTCCCTTCCTGTTGAATGATTCAAGTTCCCATTGTATTTACCTGGTCAACAACTTTTTAATATCTTCTGATTTAATTAAGTGTATCTGCTTTTACTTCAATAGAATCCTAGAACACTGATCACTGAGAGTAAAACCACCAAAGGAGGGACGTGTTTGTTAGAGAAATAACACTTGTTACAAAAGGAGGAGTCAGATGAGGTTAGAGAAGGAATGAATTTCTTGTATAAATCGTGTTATTTTTTACAACTTCTTTTTGCTAATGTCTACATTTGTTATGTTTTATGTAAATTACTTTGTTTTCAGTAACATTTATAGTGATATTCACACCTTTTTAAGGTGTGAAAGGGTGGATTGTTGAAGTTAAAAGTTAAAACATTGGTGATGTTTTAGAGCAATATACTTTTAGGTCAAAAATGTAACTTATTTAATGTAAACTGCTGTGAGACTGAGTGACACTGAAACTGAGCCAAAAATGATTGTTTCAATGCTGATTAAGCCTAATCCTCACCCCAACCCTAGCTTCTAAAGAACTGAATAAGTCACATCTGTTATTTAGCATAAAGGTAGCTCTAGAAGACCTATTGTTTAATCAGCTTTGAGAGCCATCCCCTGTTGGGCCCGACAAATATAACACGTCGTTCTTTTAGATTTCTTAACAAAGGTACAGTGGCTTTGATTTTTCCATTTCAATACAATTTCATGACAAGGAACTTGACAGTAACTTAACTTTTGTTATAAAATGTAACAGATTATGGAAGTCTGTTAATTTTAAATAAATCTAAATTTAGATTCCCGGGCCACACCAACACAGCGAGAAGGACGCAAGGAGTGTATAAAAATAGTATTTTATTCTGTTAAGTTAAAGTTTAAAACAACAATATTAGAATGACATCTCCTCAAATAAAAACCCGGGAAACCATAAAACCATGGATCGTCCAGTGTTCTGTCCCAGGGTGAAACAATACCCGAGTCCAGTCCAGCCTGAAGTCAGCTCCGTGTTTCCCCGGTCGCCGGCACGGAATGTCTTGCTTCAGCGGGGCTTCGAATAACCTATTCCAATCCAGAGATCCGGGACCAGGAATTCCGTGGTGCCGTTCTGCTTCTGTCAGTGGAGAAATGTAAAATCAATGGGTAGCCTACTCTTAGCCCGGCAACTTTAAAACAGTCTCGGATGACTAGAGTGACGACTTTCCTTTCCTGTACTTCATGTGGGCTCAACAATATTGCCGTATCTGCTGCTCTGTCGTCGGCCCCTGGATCTGGCACCTTCACAGAAATGAACCACAACTAAAAACGGCTCCTTTAGCTCAAATGCTAAAAACACACACACGCATCAGTGTGGGAGAAAAGGACCACTTCCCTTTAGTCGGAGTTTTGTGAGCGTTGACACTGCAGAGTCTGGGAGTCGGCTCCACCAGGGCACAGGAGGTCCAGTCAGCAGCAACACCACGGGGAAAGAAGCTCAGCGAGTCAGTCCGCTGCAGCACACGGTTGTCCATCCGTCCAGAGCGTTCTCTCCTAGTAAGAGATCTAGCCTCCTTTTATTGGGAGTGGTCTGATCAGCTGGCAATCAGATCGCTAATGTGAACGGGGTTCTGCAGGTGTGTCAATTAATGTTTGTCGTTGCAGTTCGTGAAAGAGGGAAAACAATACTATCCAGTGTCCACAACAAAATATAATAAAGTAAATCCACAGCAAACAATATAGAAAAACCACAGCAAACAATATAGAAAAACCACAGCAAACGATAAAGTTTTAAGGCAAAAATAAATCAATAACAATTATGCAAAATAAACTAAGGTCATCAATCACACTGCTCCACTGGTTTTATATTATGACATAAACAGCAGAACTCATCACACAGGAGACAGAAATGAGAGGTAAGAAGACTCACTTAAGTTGTTCACATATGCAAGTATATAATGTATTACAATTAAAACTAACACCATTCATTTTTCCATAGCCATGAGGACAACCATTGCCCGCATGGTACAGCGGATGGATGCATTTAATTCAATTCAATTTTCAATTCAATTTTATTTATAGTATCAAATCATAACAGGAGTTATCTTGAGACACTTTACAGATAGAGTAGGTCTAGACCACACTCTATAGTTTACAAAGCCCCAACAATTCTAGTAATTCCCCCAAGAGCAAGCATTTAGTGCAACAGTGGCGAGGAAAAACTCCCTTTTAGAAAGAAACCTCGGCAGACCCAGGCTCTTGGTAGGCGGTGTCTGATGGTGCCGGTTGGGGATGTGATGAACAGTGGCAATAGTAGTCACAATAAAGATAATGGAACAGTGACTACAAATGGTAGTCGTAGTAGTTCATGTCATAGCAGGGCACTGCAGGGCGTTACAGGATGTAGTGTGGCACAGCAGAGCATAGCAGGACGTAGCAGGACGCAGCAGGACACTGCAGAGCACCACAGAGTGTAGCAGGGAGTGCAGCAGGACCACGGCGACAGCTGCAACCAAGATCTTGGTGCCATACTAATCCAAGGAAATATGCTCGGTGAAAAAAAACAAAACATAAGGACTCCGGGGAGTAAACTCCTCAGAGCTAGGTTAGTAACAAGCATTGCTGGGACAAGGATGGAAACAAATGGAAAGAGAGAGGAGAGCGCAGCTCAGTGTGTCAAAGGAAGGAAGGAAGTCCCCTGGCAGTCTAGAACTATAACAGCATAACTAAGAGAGACAGCTTAAGGAGAGGAGTCCGGTCGGGCTAGAACTCTCCCCAACCGGATCGGGATGTACTGGCCTGCCTCCCTCTACTTTGATTATATTATTGATTATATGGTAGATTAATCTGACAACTATGAAGAGAAGCAGGTGGGCCGTGCTAGGCGGATGCTGCAACTCCTCAGTCCCTAACTATAAGCTTTATCAAAGAGGAGGGTTTTCAATTTATTCTTAAATATGGTGATGGTGTCTCCCCTATGAACCCAGACTGGGAGCTGGTTCCACAGGAGAGGAGCCTGGTAGCTGAAGGCTCTGGCTCCCATCCTACTTTTAGAGACTCTAGGAACCACAAGTAGCTCTGAATTCTGGGAGCGCAGTGCTCTAGGGGGACAGTAAGGTACTAAGAGCTCTTCTAGATATGATGGTGCTTGACCATTTAGAGCTTTGTAGGTCAGGAGAAGGATTTTAAATTCAATCCTGGATTTTACAGGAAGCCAATGCAGAAAAGCTAATACAGGAGAAATATGATCTCTTTTCTTAGTTCTTGTCAGAATACACGCTGCAGCATTCTGGATCAGCTGGAGAGTCTTAAGGGACTTATTTGAGCAACGTGATAGTAAAGAATTACAGTAGTCCAGCCTGGAAGTAACGAATGCATGGACTAGTTTTTCAGCATCGTTTTGAGACAGGATGTTCCTAATTTTAGCAATGTTACGAAGATGAAAAAAAGCTGTTCTTGAGGTTTGTTGTAGATGGGCATTAAAGGATATATCCTGATCAAAAATATATCCTAGATTTCTGACAGTAGTGCTGGAGGCCAGGGCAATGCCATCCAGGGTAGCTATATCTTTAGATAATGAAGTTCGGAGGTGTTTGGGGCCCAGCACAATAACTTCAAAGAAAGTTGATTGAGTGTTTCCTAATAATATTGCCTAGAGGAAGCATATATAAGGAGAATAGAATTGGTCCAAGCACTGAGCCTTGTGGAATGCCATGGTTAACTCTAGCGTACTTGGAGGATTTACCATTAACATTAACAAATTCAGATCAATCAGAGAAATAGGACTTAAACCAGCTTAGTGCGATTCCTTTAATGCCAACTAAATGTTCCAATCTCTGTAACAGGATGGTATGGTCAATAGTGTTGAATGCAGCACTAAGATCTAATAAGACAAGTATGGAGACAAGACCTTTGTCAGCAGCAGTTAGAAGGTCGTTAGTAATTTTCACTAGTGCCGTCTCTGTGCTATGATGCTTTCTAAGTCCTGACTGAAAGTCCTCAAATAAACTATTGCTATGTAGAAAATCACATAACTGATTAGCGACTACCTTCTCAAGGATCTTGGAGAGAAAGGGAAGATTAGATATAGGTCTACAGTTTAAGGAGAAGAGCTGCTCATGCTCTTTAGGAGCTCCCAGTCACCTCCCTCTGCTCCAGTCGATGACATGTTGCTGTCGCCCTGCTCGACAGTCACCGAGCTGCATGAGTTCAACAGGAGTCTCGGTCAACAAAATGGTAATTAAGTGGCCATAGTCCTGCCCTACCCTGCCCTAAGATTAACACTATATAATTGCATAAATTCAAATATCATTATAACTGAACTGACTTCTCTTAAAAAATGAGATTGTACAAGCTCTCCACTTTGTTCTACATGTATAATTTGTATTTCTATATGTTTTACAGCAACTTTTCCTGACAACCCTTGGAGGTTCGACCGGAGGTACTGCCATCCGTCACATGCTACTGCGAGTGGGAACCAATGACGTTCTAAAACCGTATAGCCTGCGGGGTAGAAAGGCAAAGAAGGTCTTCCAGGACCTGACAATCTGCAGGGTTATAACAGGCAGGTGTTATTTTATTGTTTACATCAGTATTATGCTTAGCGTGGCTGATAAGAGGTTTTAATTTGACTTGTAACTTTGCTTCATTTTGACTTCTACTCTAGCGGCCTCCCAGAAAAACTTCCCCACGCTGACTGCAGCAGACGCGGAGGACCCCACAGTGCTCCCCCCCCTCACAATATCCAACAGCCCAGTGTCAAAGGTGGACTCATTCAAGTTTCTGGGCTCCATCATTTTCCAGGGCCTGAAGTGGGAGTCCAACATCAACGCCATCCTTAAAAAGGCTCAGCAGAGGATGTACTTCCTACGGCAACTCTGAAAGCATGGCCATTGGCCATCTTGTAAGAGCTATTGGCCATCTTCTACACTGCTGCCATCCTCCTGCCTCGTCCCCTCTGGCAGGCGCTATAGATCCCTGCACACAAAAACAACCAGACACAAGAACAGCTTCTTTCCCACTGCCATCACTATCCTGAACTGCTGATAAGTGGGGTCATCCCCTCTTTGGCCATTCACCTAGACATTACATACTTTATACTTCCACTATTACTTTACTCTATTCTATGTGTACTTGTATTGATATTATCTTATTTGTATAGTTGTATTTTTTGTATTTTGTGTTATGTGCCTATATGTATATTGTTGTCTCTATTGTACAGTATGTTTCTATATGACCAATAAAACTGATTCTGATTATTATATATATATTTTAATTGTTGGTACCATGGTTGTTAAAGTTTTTTAAAGGTTAGGTAATGTAAAAATGTACATTGTAATGTAAGAGAACATTCTCTAAAGGTTGCAACGTTAGGGGGACGTTAGGGTAACGTTAAATGTAACCAAAAACTAATGTTCCAACCGACACTTCATTACAACCAAAACCTAACCAAACCTAAAATTCAGGGAACGTTCCTGCAACCAAAAATTGTTAGCTGGGTAGTCTTAGTTTTAGTCTTTTTTTGTAATATGGGTTATTTGTCGGGGGATTCAAAAAGGTCAGAAAAAGTATTGTGTAATAATAACTCAACAAAAACATCATACAATTTTAGAAATATGTATTCACAATGTATTCAACAATAACACCAGTACATAAAATGTAGCCTACATATTGTCATAAATATTTAAACAGTCTACACAAGACGCCGCATTAAGTGCAAAATGTGTAAGTGACGTGTTCCAGGTAAAAAACCTAAATAGCCAATAGACTAAAGAAGACATACATGAACTATTTACATGAACTTTGGTTTGAGTAAAGTGGCGAACTTTTTGAAGTCAATCGACTCACACAGTTATCAATCCATCCCAGTATCAATCCACATATTAACCCACGCTTCCTCCTGCTTTTGGTGTTCCTGCGTATGTACTAACCAGCAGCTATCAGGTCGCCGGTGAAAGCCTTCCTGTAGTGTTCTCTGTCCTGCAGTTGTCTCTGTCATGTTGCCTGGCCCTATACCCATACATCCATGCCCGTAACGTTACCGGGGTTAGCTTCTGTTTCGGGGAAAGGGGGCTTTGCTTTCTCCTTTACCTTGTTAAGGTAAGCTAGGTTAGCCTCCTAGCTTGTGTGCACTTCTCAAATGTACTTTCAAATTCGTGGGATTTTTCCCTGTAATAAATTGTCCACATATTTTACCACCTAAGCTAATCCCTGTGGAGGCTGGGGGCATTGAACCCGAGTGGACAATGTTCAAAGTTTCCATTGCTGAAGCTGCGGCGGGGAGCTGTGGTCTTAGGGTCTTAGGTGCCTCAAGGGGCGGCAACCCACGAACACCGTGGTGGACACCGGTGGTCAGGGAAGCCGTCCGACTGAAGAAGGAGTCTTTCTGGGATATGTTATCCCAGGGGACTCCGGAGGCAGTTGCAAGGTACCGAAGGGCCCGAAGGGCTGCAGCCTCTGCCGTGAAAGAGGCAAAGCAGCGGGTGTGGGAGAAGTTCGGAGAAGACATGGAGAAGGACTTTCGGTCGGCACCAAGGTGCTTCTGGAAAACCGTTCGCCACCTCAGGAGGGGGAAGCAGGGAACCATCCAAGCTGTGTACAGTAAGGATGGGACGCTGCTGACCTCAACTTAGGAGGTAATAGGGCGGTGGAAGGAGCACTTTGAGGAACTCCTAAATCCGACTAATACGCCCTCTATGGTAGAGGCAGAGCTGGAGGATGATGGGGGATTGTCGTCAATTTCCCTGGTGGAAGTTGCTGAGGTAGTTAAACAACTCCACAGTGGCAAAGCCCCAGGGATTGATGAGATCCGTCCAGAAATGCTTAAAGCTCTGGGTGTGGAGGGGTTGTCTTGGTTGACACGCCTCTTCAACATTGCGTGGAAGTCGGGGACGGTGCCTAAGGAGTGGCAGACCGGGGTGGTGGTTCCCCTTTTCAAAAAGGGGGACCAGAGGGTGTGTGCCAATTACAGGGGTATCACACTTCTCAGCCTCCCCGGTAAAGTCTACTCCAAGGTGCTGGAAAGGAGGGTTTGGTCGATAGTCGAACCTCAGGTTGAAGAGGAACAATGCGGATTCCGTCCTGGTCGTGGAACAACGGACCAGATCTTTACTCTCGCAAGGATCCTGGAGGGAGCCTGGGAGTATGCCCAACCGGTCTACATGTGCTTTGTGGATCTGGAGAAGGCGTATGACCGGGTCTCCCGGGAGACACTGTGGGAGGTGCTGCGGGAGTATGGGGTGAGGGGGTCCCTTCTCAGGGCCATCCAATCTCTGTACGACCAAAGCGAGAGCTGTGTCCGGGTTCTCGGCAGTAAGTCGGACTCGTTTCAGGTGAGAGTTGGCCTCCGCCAGGGCTGCGCTTTGTCACCAATCCTGTTTGTAGTATTTATGGACAGGATATCGAGGCGTAGTCGGGGTGGAGAGGGGTTGCAGTTTGGTGAGCTGGGGATCTCATCGCTGCTTTTTGCAGATGATGTGGTCCTGATGGCATCGTCGGCCTGTGACCTTCAGCACTCACTGGATCGGTTCGCAGCCGAGTGTGAAGCGGCTGGGATGAGGATCAGCACCTCTAAATCTGAGGCCATGGTTCTCAGCAGGAAACCGATGGAGTGCCTTCTCCAGGTAGGGAATGAGTCTTTACCCCAAGTGAAGGAGTTCAAGTACCTTGGAGTCTTGTTCGCGAGTGAGGGAACAATGGAGCGGGAGATTGGTCGGAGAATCGGCGCAGCGGGTGCGGTATTACACTCAATTTATCGCACCGTTGTGACGAAAAGAGAGCTGAGCCAGAAGGCAAAGCTCTCAATCTACCGGTCAGTTTTCGTTCCTACCCTCACCTATGGTCATGAAGGCTGGGTCATGACCGAAAGAACGAGATCCAGGGTACAAGCGGCCGAAATGGGTTTCCTCAGGAGGGTGGCTGGCGTCTCCCTTAGAGATAGGGTGAGAAGCTCAGTCATCCGTGAGGAGCTCGGAGTAGAGCCGCTGCTCCTTCGCGTCGAAAGGAGCCAGTTGAGGTGGTTCGGGCATCTGGTAAGGATGCCCCCTGGGCGCCTCCCTAGGGAGGTTTTCCAGGCACGTCCAGCTGGGAGGAGGCCTCGGGGAAGACCCAGGACTAGGTGGAGGGATTATATCTCCAACCTGGCCTGGGAACGCCTCGGGATCCCCCAGTCGGAGCTGGTTAATGTGGCTCGGGAAAGGGAAGTTTGGGGTCCCCTGCTGGAGCTGCTACCCCCGCGACCCGTTACCGGATAAGCGGAAGAAGATGGATGGATATTTTACCACCTTCCACTGCAAGGCACTTGCTTTTATCTGACACAGCACCCATTTCAAAAGTCGTCATAATGATTAAATCTCCGTGGTTGTCTAAATACATCCATCGTTTATTTAGCTAAGCATGTAAACGATCAGGAACAACGAAAACACAATGTTTAACGTTTTAAGACAATAAAACGGCAAGTTCATGAGTTCGCCACTTGTAAGAGACACAAGAGAGGAGCTCATGAACATGTTGCTACCGGTTGCTATGACAAGACAAACAAACTGTTGCTGGTGCGCATGTCCATTGTGACGTCATGGGCCAACGCCCAAGAGCAATGCGGAAGAGCCGAGCTCCATGTTTGCTTTTGAGCACTCTCATTGGAATGTACGGGGCTTCCCGCGAACACTGTATCCAGTTCTCTTAATACATCCATGGTACCGGCCCACTTCGAGCACTGCTGCTGGAGTAAAATAGTTACTGCAAGACACTCACTATAATAGACTATTTTGAGAAGGCAAAAACTATTAATTGGCAAATTTCAATCCCTTTCTTCTTATGAGTTTGTAATGCATCATTTGAATGCAACATTGATAAACTTCATGGATGAACTTGGTAACTGATTATAATTACAAACTGGTGAGTCTATAATTTCCCAGTGGCGCACTCCAGACTCAATGCAAACAAAGGGCCATTTTATACATTCCAAAAATTTCCAAAAGCTTTACTTGTAATCAATTTTAATATTGTGTTTTGTAAACCAGACAGCTGAGTAAAGGTTTTGAAAGAACTGAGTTGTCTTGTAAAATATATCTTTATACAATCTGCTCCACAATATATTGCAGCTGCATATTTTTCATGGCTGAAGGCGCCTGATTGGAAACTGAATAATATTTACTCTACTCTTTATGTGTCATGTTAACACAGATGGGTGGAACTCATTAGAGAACATGACCATTTGGGATCTACTTGTTTACGAAAGTAAACATTGATATTTGTTTCAAACAAGATGCTAATCACATATTAGGTGTCACTACAGTGAGATGTGGCAGTACTTCCATGGAGGCAGATCTATTGTAACTTTTACAAAGTAAGATTTACACTTTAGATCCTCCACAGAAAACATGAAATTACACTGTAGTGACTAACACTTTTGTTTGCATAATTGTTAGATTTAAAGTAGTTAGGTCTATTGTTAATGCTCCAATGTTATTTCAGATTTTCCTCAACTTGTCACATCTAATAACTATTTTTAATGTATGTGTTTTCTTTTTATAGGTTGTTACTGTTAATTCAAGTGATTATGTTCTACACTAATGTAACAAGGATTACAAATTTCTTCATCCTGGGATTTCCTGGACTTTCACAGGAGTATTATGGACCTGTGTCAGCCCTGCTTTTGGTTCTCTTCTTGGCTATAGCTGTAGGAAATATTTTTATTTTAGTGTTTGTTAGATGTGAGAGGTCTCTTCACAAACCCACATATCTGATATTTTGCCACTTGGCACTAACTGACTTAACCTTTGGGACTGTTACTCTGCCAAAGATTATATCAAAATATTGGTTTGATGACAGTATTATTTCATTTTATGGATGCTTTGTACAAATGTACTTTGTTCATTTTTTGGGGGCATCTCATTCTTTCATCCTGATGGTGATGGCCCTTGATCGCTTTATTGCAATTTGTGCTCCACTGCGTTACACAGCTCTTTTCACAAACAACACTGTTTCTGTGCTTTGTGGAATATCATGGATTTTGCCAATATCAGGGATGGTTGGTGCAGTTGTAGATACTCTGAGATTGCCTTATTGTAATTCAAACATAATTACACATTGCTTTTGTGACCATATAGCAATAACAGTGCTTGGATGTGAGAACGTACGAGAAGTTCAGGTAGTTGCATTTGGTATGGCCATGTTCAGTTTGATGTTGCCTCTGGGTTTTATCATCTTCTCTTATTTTGTCATCATTGTTGCAGTTATGAGAATGACCAATTCTAATAGCAGCCGCATGATGGCTCTGTCTACCTGCTCGCCACAGATTCTCATCACATTTCTCTATTACATGCCAAGATGCTTTGTGTACCTGGCAAATTTTGTGGGATTTACATTCAGTGTCCCAGTTCGCATAGTTATTGTAATGCTGTACAGTATTTTACCTGCTGCTATTAACCCATTAATATACTGTTTCAAAACCAAGGATATCAAAGAACACTTGAAAAAGAAATTATTTACTAGGAAAATTAATAGCAGCACAACAACTGGATAAAATACAATACATCATCAATCAAGTGATAAGTTATTTTTGCTACTTCAAATATGTCACTTCCCTGTGAGCTTTAGAATCAATTGTGATACTTTGCTTTTCACTATTAAAGAACTGCATGCTCCTACAGTAATAATAAATAATGAAATCCTCTATGAGCCCAACGCAGCCTGAGATCCTCAAGCAGGGGTCTCCTGATTGTTCCAACAAAAATGTTATGATAGAAGTTTACTGAGGCTTTTCTTCTTGGCATGGAGCCAGATCAGAATCACTTTATACCACGTCTTAAAACTCACTTGTACTGGAAGGCTTTTTTACTACCAGCCTAATGTTCTTAATGTTTTATTTGTTTATTCTGTTTTCTACTTTTATATTTTCATGACTTGTTAACTCATACTTTGTTTGCACATTTGTATTGTTTCTTTCTAAGGTACTCATAAATAAAATAAACACATTTTCTATTAGCATCAAAATAATCACATTTTTGTCCATTCACACTCCACAAGGACACATAACGCTTAAACATAACTTGAATTTGAAAGTTCTGTAAGCCTGCAATTGCTGTAAATGTAAATTTACACAAAGAACACAGCCATGCTGTAGGTTTTCGGGAAAGTGCCTTTTCTAAAATGAATATGTTGTGACAAGTGCCATACTATAATGTCAAAGAAACTGATCTGCAAACAGAAATGAAATAATGTACAGGTTGCTTAAGAAACAGACAAGACTGGACATATAGAACATATGACATATGATTATGAATTAGTATGACATAAGAATCCTTTATTATCAGACCATTTTTTAATAACTTTCAAATTCTTACTACCCGACTATACGAAATTAGATAAAAGCTTCTACAGTAGATGCCTATCTGACAGTGCTATAGCTAAATTTAAGGAAGATATTCCAACAACATTTAACTCAATGTCGTACTTTAATATAACAGAGGACCTTTATGTTAACTTTAGTCCCTCCCAAATTGATAATTTTGTAGACGGTGCTACGGCCTGCCTACAGACTACTTTAGACTCTGTTGCTCCCCTCAAAAAGAAGACGATGAAACAAAGGAAACTAGCACCTTGGTATAACTCCCAAACTCGCAAATTAAAACAACCCTTGCGAAAACTTGAAAGTAAATGGCGTTCCACCAAACTGGAAGAATTTCGTTTAGATTGGCAAGACAGTCTGAAAACCTATATGAAAGCCCTCAGAAATGCCAGATCAGACTATTACTCATCATTAATAGAAGAAAGTAAGATCAATCCAAGGTTTCTTTTCAGCACTGTAGCCAGGCTGACAGATAGCCACAGCACTATTGAGCCATCTATTCCTATAGCTCTGAGTAGTGACGACTTCATGAGCTTCTTTAATGATAAAATTATAACAATTAGAGATAAAATTCATCACCTTTAGCCCTCAACTTCTAACGATTCACCTTTAAATGCAGGACTGCTAGAAAGAATGACAAGACCTGACATATACTTAGACTGCTTTTATCCTATAAACCATGGCGTTCCACGAGGCTCAGTGCTTGGACCAATTATATTCACCTTATATATGCCTCCTCTAAGCAATATTATTAGGAAACACTCAATTAACTTTCACTGTCATGCGGATGACACCCAATTATACCTATCAATCAAGCCAGACAAAACCAGTCAGCTAGCTAAACTTCAAGCATGCATTAAAGATATTAGAATCAGAATCAGAAAAGCTTTATTGCCAAGTAAGTTTTTTACACATACAAGGAATTTGTTTTGGTGTTGTAGGTGCATGTCACGCATTCTCTAAAATAAGTTAAATAAACAGGTTAAACAGAACAAGCAATATAAGTATATATATATATATATATATATATATATATATATATATAGAATGTATTAAAAATACGAGAGTAAGAATTAAGATAAAAAGAGCAGAACAGCAGATTAAGTACAGTGGCATGTAGAGCCAGAGGTGGAGTGTGGAGAGAGTCAGGGTGGGTTCCGGGCCTTGTTAATAAGGCTAGTGGCTGAGGGGAAAAAACTGTTCTTGTGACGTGAGGTTTTGGTCCTGATGGACCACAGCCTTCTGCCAGAGGGGAGTGGCTCAAAGAGTTTGTGCCCGCGGTGGGAGGGGTCAGCCACAATCTTTCCAGCACGCTTCAGAGTCCTGGTGGCGTAAAGGTCCTGGAGCGGCGGTAGATTGCAGCCAATCACCTTCTCAGCTGACCGAATGACACGCTGCAGTCTGCCCTTGTCCTTGCCTGTGCTAGCAGCGTACCAGATGGTGATGGAGGATGTGAGGATGGACTCAATGATGGCTGTGTAGAAGTGCACCATCATTTTCTTTGGCAGGTTGAATTTCTTCAGCTGCTGCAGGAAGTACATCCTCTGTTGTGCTTTCTTGACGAGGGAGCTGATGTTCAGCTCCCACTTGAGTTCCTGGGAGATGATAGTTCCCAGGAAGCGGACAGACTCCACAAAGTCAATTGTGGAGTCACATAGGGTGATGGGGGCAGGTGGGCTGAATTTTTCCTGAAGTCCACAACCAACTCCACTGTCTTTAGAGTATTGAGGTCTAGGTTGTTTTGCTTGCACCACTTCACCAGGTGGTCAGCCTCTGACCTGTAGGCGGACTCGTCACCATCAGAGATGAGTCCGATGAGGGAGGTGTCGTCCGCGTACTAAACAAGCTTGACAGACTGCTGACTGGAAGTGCAGCTGTTGGTATACAGGAAGAAGAGCAGCGGAGAAAGAACACAGCCCTGAAGGGATCCGGTGCTGATGGTCTGTGAGTCGGAGATGTCTTTCCCCAGTTTCACATGCTGCTTCCTGTCAGAAAGGAAGTCTGTGATCCACCTGCAGGTGGAGTCAGGCTCTTCAAGCTGGGAGAGTTTCTCCTGAAGCAGAGCCGGGATGATGGTATTAAAGGCAGAGCTGAAGTCCACAAACAGGATCCTGGCGTAGGTTCCTGCGGAGTCCAGGTGCTGGAGGATGTAGTGTAGGGCCAGGTTGACTGAATTGTCAACAGACAAGGAAAACTGCAGGGGGTCCAGGAGGGGGTCGGTGATGTCTTTGAGGTGTGAAAGCACAAGGTGTTCAAAGGACTTCATAACCACAGAGGTCAGGGCGACAGGTTTGAAGTCGTTAAGTCCTGTGGTCCTTGGCTTCTTCAACAGGGATGATTGTTGAGGACTTGAAGCAGGCTGGCACGTGACATGTTAACACAGATGGGTGGAACTCATTAGAGAACATGACCATTTGGGATCTACTTGTTTACGAAAGTAAACATTGATATTGGTTTCAAACAAGATGCTAATCACATATTAGGTGGCACTACAGTGAGATGTGGCAGTACTTCATGGAGGCAGATCTATTGTAACTTTTACAAGGTAAGATTTACACTTTAGATCCTCCACAGAAAACATGAAATGACAATGTAGTGACTAACACTTTTGTTTGCATAATTGTTAGATTTAAAGTAGTTAGGTCTATTGTTAATGCTCCAATGTTATTTCAGATTTCCCTCAACTTGTCACATCTAATAACTATTTCAATGTATGTGTTTTCTTTTGATAGGTTGTTACCGTTAATTCAAGTGATTATGTTCTACACTAATGTAACAAGGATTACAAATTTCTTCATCCTGGGATTTCCTGGACTTTCACAGGAGTATTATGGACCTGTGTCAGCCCTGCTTTTGGTTCTCTTCTTGGCTATAGCTGTAGGAAATATTTTTATTTTAGTGTTTGTTAGATGTGAGAGGTCTCTTCACAAACCCACATATCTGATATTTTGCCATTTGGCACTAACTGACTTAAAGTTTGGGACTGTTACTCTGCCAAAGATTATATCAAAATATTGGTTTGATGACAGTATTATTTCATTTTATGGATGCTTTGTACAAATGTACTTTGTTCATTTTCTGGGGGCGTCTCATTCTTTCATCCTGATGGTGATGGCCCTTGATCGCTTTGTTGCAATTTGTGCTCCACTGCGTTACACAGCTCTTTTTACAAACAACACTGTTTCTGTGCTTTGTGGAATATCATGGATTTTGCCAATGTTGTGGATGGTGGGAATAGTTTTAGATACTCTGAGATTGCCTTACTGTAATTCAAATATAATTACACATTGCTTTTGTGACCATATAGCAATAACAGTGCTTGGATGTGAGGACGTACGAGAAGTTGAGGTAGTTGCATTAGGTGGGGCCATGTTCTTTTTGATATTGCCTCTGGGTTTTATCATCTTCTCTTATTTTGTCATCATTGTTGCAGTTATGAGAATGACCAGTTCTAATAGCAGCCGCATGATGGCTCTGTCTACCTGCTTGCCACAGATTATCATCACATTTCTCTATTACATGCCAAGATGCTTTGTGTACCTGGCAAATTTTGTGGGATTTACATTCAGTGTCCCAGTTCGCATAGTTGTTGTAATGCTGTACAGTATTTTACCTGCTGCTATTAACCCATTAATATACTGTTTCAAAACCAAGGATATCAAAGAACACTTGAAAAAGAAATTAGTTACTAGGAAAATTAATAGCAGCACAACAACTGGATAAAATACATCATCAATCAAGTGATAAGTTACTTTTGCTGCTTCAAATATGTCACTTCCCTGTGAGCTTTAGAATCAATTTTGATTTTCACTATTAAAGAACTGCATGCTCCTACAGTAATAATAAATAATGAAATCCTCTATGAGCCCAACGCAGCCTGAGATCCTCAAGCAGGGGTCTCCTGATTGTTCCAACAAAAATGCTATGTTAGAAGTTTACTGAGGCTTTTCTTCTTGGCAAGGAGCCAGATCAGAATCACTTTATACCATGTCTTAAAACTCACTTGTACTGGAAGGCTTTTTTACTACCAGCCTACTGTACTTAATGTTTTATTTATTGTTTTATTCTGTTTTATACTTTTATATTTTCATGTCTTGTTAACTCATAATTTGTTTGCACATTTGTATTGTTTCTTTCTAAGGTACTCATAAATAAAATGTATTTCCATTTTTCTAAATATTATAAAATAAACACATTTCTGTGTCCATTCACACTCCACAAGGACACATAACGCTTCATCATAACTTGAATTTGAAAGTTCTGTAAGCCTGCAATTGCTGTAAATGTAAATTAACACAAAGAACACAGCCACTCTGCAGGTCTTCAGGAAAGTGCCTTTTGTGTGAAAATGTTGTGACAAGTGCCATCCTATAATGTACAAGAAACTGATCTGCAAACAGCATCCTGAATATTCATGTTTGAAATAATGCACAGGTTACTTAAGAAACAGACAAGACTGGACATATAGAACAGATAGTGACATATGATTATGAATTAGTATGACATTACATTTAAATATGGTTGTCTTTACATGGGTTTCATACATTTAAGCATCATCACCAGAAATAAAACAAAAAAAAATGATAAAGTAACAAAGTAAACATGAAAAGATCAAGAGTTCTGGTTTAGTAAAACATATTTTTACTGCCTGTTCAGAACCTGGTCAAAGTCCCTGTTATGTTTGAATGATAATCAGAACCCAAATGCAGACAGACGCAGAGCCAGGAGTGTGAATTAAACAGTTTTATTCAAAGTAGGCTACTCAAGTGGCAAGTCTAGGTTTCCAAGAGGGTGGCAAGTCCAGGGGGCTGTTTCACAAAAGTACAATTTATAAATCCAGGATAACTGATAAAGCGAGGCTTGACCTAGTCTAATATGTGCAGCGTTTCACGAAGCCAGGCTGAGGAGGAGCAACTAGGTCGAGTCAGGCTGAAGTAATTCAGATAGATGCTCGTTCACGTTTCCTTAACAGACCGCAAGGTCGATAACAGATTTACTGATGCTAAAATGGAGAATACGCATTGTTCATACTTTATACAGAGTAAGCAGCAGCTTCTTGTGGAAGTATAACGTGAAACACATTTGTAAAAAAAACAAAAAGAAACACGGCCGCTGTAATTTCTCAGCGAGAGAAAGCGAGGCAGACGATCGCAGACCACCTGAATACGTAAGTAGCCTAAAAATATACATTAACTGACCACTGCTCTGAATTGAAACAGTCATAATCATACCATTCAAGGATTAGGCTACTAATCATTTGCACAAATTAACAGTTGTTGCCTTAAAAGTAAGCAGAAGTTAATGTTACTCAATTTTCTTCTCCCTCTCTCTCATGGGCTAATATATAAATTTCCTAAGTCATATTAACTTACACTGCTCGCTTTTAATGCAAAGTGTACAACTGTTCATTTTTGCAAATGACAAGTGACTCACTGAATGATTTCAGTTAAGAGCAGTAGTTCGTAAATGTATATTTTAGACTATCACTATTCAGTCCGTCCACTATTATCTGCCACGCTTTTTCTCGTTTTTTTTTTTTTTTTACAGAGGCAGAGTTTCCTTCTTTACATATTATATGCTTTGCTCCCTCGAATATATGGACATAAAAAGAAAGACACAGAATAAATTGGACTCTAAAATCTAGAAACTATAAAGATAATTACATAAGCTATGCATCATGGAAAAAGAAGCATCTTCTGTTAAAAACCAAATCACTCGAATCAGAGATTAGGATCCTTGAGAGGGAACATTTCCAGACTCAAAATGGGGAGACCTTCAACACTCTCACGAGTGGTTGAAAAATGCTATGGCCAGAACCAAGTGTAGCAACCAGAAGTAATACCTACTGTAAATAGCCTCCCTATGATGTAATAGATGAATAATTAACACTCAACGTGGACCAGCGTCTCAGAAGATCTAGATCGCTCGGGAGAAATGGGTATGAGAGTGAGACAAGACACAACTCAATAGGTAGGTTTGAAGAGGTAAGGAAATAAAACTTTAATTCTCTCTATTCTCTCATTCAACCAGTTTTCTTGTGTATTTTTTTCTTAGAACGGTATTCTTCTCAAAACATTACAGGTGCAACACCACATCATATGTAGAATTACCATAAAACACGTCTCACTTACAATAATTCTTTGGTTTTGTTTCCATTAAATCTAGTTAAGAATCCACTTGTCAATTGAGTACTTAGTTTGTTTACATATCCTTATTTAGATTCAAGATGTAATGCTACGCTAGCTCCATATTATTAGTCAGGCACTCATTCATTTTTTATTCATCTATATTAGGGTTTATAAATCCTATTTTATAGTGCCTCTAAATAAACAAGCGGATTCTCTGAATATTTTGGTACTCTTTTCCTTGTATAACCCAAAATCAAATACCAATAACAAACTTGCATATATATTAACATGAAAATTAATCACATGAAACTTCAGTGTCACCAGTCACATTAACCTGTGCTTTTAACTGTAACGATCAGAGTAATGATATAACTCAACAACACATTCTAGAACTATAACTTCAGTGACAAATCGATCACTATAGTATTAATAAGGACAATGACCAAAAAGTTCAGTTCAGTGAGTTACTGGGAAAATCCATCCATTGCGGTGTTGTATCCTTTGACCGTTAAAGTGTAGCGTAACAATGTCTGTTTCCTTCAAACTCGGTGTGGGGCAAGCAAAATGTAACTATCCTACCACTTTTCTTCCCTCTTTCTGTTTCAGTATCTCCTTGTTTGCAGGCTCATGGGGTTGGCTCGCCACTCCAGGACCAGACACTTCTCTACAACAGAGCAAGCTGGGCTGAAGACTCCAATGTCTCATAGAATTCCACACCACCGCAAGAATTTTCCTTTGGCAACTAGCAGCAGGATTGTAACCACTACAGGTCATTGTTTAATATGATTTGATCATCTATTCTCTGCTCCGTGTCTCAAGCGCTACTTCAGTTGGAACCAAAGAAAAAACATTTCCTCTTCCTGCTCACTCGGACTCATCCGCTGAATGGGGGAGGAGTTAACTAGGAGGAATTGTTTGAACCCTTTGTTAAATATTAATTATGTCAGTATGGTTGACAAGGAAATATTAATCTAATCACTTATATATTTTAAAATAAGATAGTCCCACCACATTAACTTTTCCATAATTTAGTTCTAGTTTAGATCTATTTTACAAGGTTCTGTAACCGGGGTTACACAAGCAACAATACTATGAACATGGGGACAAATGTGGAAAACTGTTAGCCTGGCAGATCCGAAAAGAGGAAAGCTCAATATGTATCCCCTCAATTAAGACCAAGGCAGGTGTCACTTTAGTCCACAAACCTAAACTAATCAACGAGGCCTTTAGGGACTTCTATGTGGATTTATACTCTTCTTAGGGACCCATTTCCCTCCTATCATCAGAGTATAAGATATTTACCAAGGTTATAGCCACTAGATTGGAAAATGTATTGCATGGTCTTATGAATAAGGATCAGACCGGTTTCATTTAAAATCGCTTTTCCTCTGACAACATATGTAGATTTGTTAACATAACTCACTGCGCTAAGGACATTAACACACCTGTAGTTGCACTCTCATTAGATGCCGAAAAGGCATTTGATCGCCTGGAGTAGCCCTTTCTTTTCGCAGTCTTGAAAAAAATGAACATTGGTCCAAATTTAATTTAAAATGATTCAGATACTCTATCTCAATCCATCAGCAAGGATCCAGACAAATGCTTATATATCGCCTTTCTTTCTCCTGTCATGAGGGGACACGTCAGGGCCAAACAATTACCAAGAGATAGCATCTTATTTTGATGGGATCCCCATAAGATTTGTTATCTAGGGGTGCAGACACCACACACCATACAACAAATTGTGAGTGAACTTGTGAAACTTGAAAGTGAACTTGGAAAGATAGAAGTCCCTACCTCTTTCCCTAATTGGACGAGTAAACAGCATAAAAATGAATGTCCTATTCTTTACCTATTTCAAGCACTCCCAACACCACTTCCAAAAGCCTTCTTTAAAAAATTGGACAGCCATGTCTCTAGATTTCTGTGGAACAGTAAAGTCCTTTAAACAACTGAAATCCTCCTATGGGCTTCCTTCTAGTCACTTTTTTAAGTTCTTGCAAGTCAGGAGCTATATCAGAGTGCAGTAGGGAGGGAAACTTGTCAACCTGGAAGATTTTCAAATAGACATTATGATACAAGAAAAACACGATCCTAAAGGTTTTCTGTCTTTTGCCTATAAGAGGCTCATGTCCCTTATGGAAAATAAAGCTATCAGTGCAAGGGTTAAATGGGAAATGGACATTGGTGAGCTTTCGAGGATGCTGATTGGAACTTGATTTGTGGTAACTCTCAATCATTCTCTTATAAGAGTAGACACAAATTACTACAGTTCAACCTTATTCACAGAGTTTATTATACACCTCAACGCCTCCATAAGATAAGTAGTAACTATTCAGAACACTGCCCTAGGTGTAAAGTTGAAACAGGATCTCTTATACATATGTTTTGGACATGTAGTGCCTGGAGAGTCATTGGCTATCTGTTCTGGACATCGTTAAAAAAGTAGTGGGGATGGAGATTCCAACCAACCCAAGGCTGACACTGCTGGTGGACAACTCAGTTTTGCCAATCTTCTTGACACGCTTTGTCAGACTAGCCCTTATTGCGGCTAATACATGTATAGCCATTCGCTGGAAAAGTGAGGAGCCCCCTGGGTTATCCATGTGGCGCAAAGAGCTGTCATCATACATACCTTCAGAAAAAATCATGTTTAACCTCAAGAAGAAGCCATTTCTTTTTGACAGATGCTGGGGAGATTTTGTAACCTTTTTACACGATAGACCTTTTTTTCAGAGACAATGCCCATACTTGAAGCTTACTCACGTTTGAGACCTTACTCAGCCAGGTGCACTGCAGCCTTATTAAGGTTAATACTTTAGCCTTTGAACATAACGTGTGTACATAGCATGTCCATCTCTGGAACTGACAACTAATATAATTTTTATGATTTATTAATTTATATACGTATTATTTTGTTAACTTAGTTATTTCTCTTTTCTTTCTTTTTTTCCTCTTCTTTTTTTCTTTTCTTTTTTTTTTGAAAAATTAATGTAATACTTACTCACCACTACTATTACTGTTATGTTGTTATGTTGCTGTATGTTTGCTGTTTGAGGGGGGGTGGGGGGATGATGGAGGGTCATTGTTAATGCTGTTTGCATTGTACTTTTTGCTGCACTGAGCTCTTTTGTACTGCCCTCTATCTCTGCAAGAAAAGAAAATGAAAAAAAAATAAAGTGTAAAAAAAAGATAATTAAGTGATAAATTCCATGCACACTATAAACATGAATGTAACAGAGTATATTCATCAGTTATTTCCCCCCCACCAAAATATAAGGTCAAAAACCATTGGGGTGTCCTCTCCCTGTTGTTACATGAATGTACAGTAGTCTACACTATATAGTTACTGGTCCAGTATACTAAGTCTATAATTTGGGAGGATTGTACAATTACGATATGTTCTTAAAATTGTACAATCCTCCCAAATTATAGTCCCAGTTTACTGGACAACAAAAAGTGTGTGCTAAGAATGCCAAATACAATGCACATGGAAGAGGAACAAAAATGATCCTTTATTGTTAAAGAATTAAAAAAAAAATGAATCAACTAAAATAATTTAAAGGAACACGCCAACTTATTGGGACTTTAACTTATTCACCGTAACCCCCAGAGTTAGATAAGTCCATACACACCCTTCTCATCTCCGTGCGCGTTGTAGCACGTTGGCAATACAACTAACTTCACGAACCATGTTGATCGTTGGCATCCTGAGTTGGCTTCAACAACGACAAATCATCACTCATTCAAAGCACTGAAAGCAGTGATTTATGTTTTCTTTTTCAGGTTTGAAAATGCCATATCCAATACCCTGTACCATTCAATTTTATTTTATTTAATGGCATTTATGTCAAAGATACAGGAGAGTGAAAATACACACATAGCAGCCAATAAAATCTGTTGTTCAATGTCTGACTGCTTGTATTGCCTCATGACTGATGAAAAATTTGCCTTGTTGTGTGCAGTAGAATTTTGATGCATCGCAATGCATCGTCCTCTCCGGGAACAATCACCTTATCGTGGTGGAGAGGTTTGTGTGTCCCTATGAACCTGAGGGCTATGTTGTCTGGAGCTTTGTGCTCCTGGTAGGGTCTCCCAAGGAAAAGTGGTCTCAGATGAGGGGCCAGACAAAGAATGGTTCAAAAAACCCTATGAGTGACCGAGGAAGAGATGGAGTGACCCTGCCCGGAGGAAGCCCGGGACCCCCGTCTGGAGCCAGGCCCAGATGGAGGGCTCGTCAGCGAGCGTCTGGTGGCCGGGTTTGCCACGGAGCCCGGCCGGGCACAGCCCGAAAAAGCTATGTGGCATCCATCTCTCCATCCCATGGGCCCACCACCTGTGGAAGGAACCGCTGGGGTCGGGTGCGCTGCCACATGGGTGCAGTGAAGGTCAGGGGCCTCGACGGACCAGACCCGGGAAGCAGACGCTGGCTCTGGGGACGTGGAATGTCACCTCTCTGTGGGGGAAGGAGCCGGAACTGGTGCAGGAGGGCTGCAGCCTCTGCCGTGAAAGAGGCAAAGCAGCGGGTGTGGGAAAAGTTCGGAGAAGACATCACCAAGGTGCTTCTGGAAAACCGTTCGCCACCTCAGGAGGGGGAAGCGGGGAACCATCCAAGCTGTGTACAGTAAGGATGGGACGCTGTTGACCTCAGCTGAGGAGGTAATAGGGCAGTGGAAGGAGCACTTTGAGGAACTCCTAAATCTGACTAATACGCCCTCTATGGTAGAGGCAGGGATTGTCGTCAATTTCCCTGGTGGAAGTTGCTGAGGTAGTTAAACAACTCCACAGTGGCAAAGCCCCAGGGATTGATGAGATCCGTCCAGAAATGCTTAAAGCTCTGGGTGTGGAGGGGTTGTCTTGGTTGACCCGCCTCTTCAACATTGCGTGGAAGTCTGGGTGAGTGCCTAAGGAGTGGCAGACCGGGGTGGTGGTTCCCCTTTTTAAAAAGGGGGACCAGAGGGTGTGTGCCAATTATAGGGGTATCACACTTCTCAGCCTCCCTGGTAAAGTCTACTCCAAGGTGCTGGAAAGGAGGGTTCGGTCGATAGTCGAACCTCAGGTTGAAGAGGAACAATGCGGATTCCATCCTGGTCGTGGAACAACGGACCAGATCTTTACTCTCGCAAAGATCCTGGAGGGAGCCTGGGAGTATGCCCAACCGGTCTACATGTGCTTTGTGGATCTGGAGAAGACGTATGACCGGGTCCCCCGGGAGATACTGTGGGAGGTGCTGCGGGAGTACGGGGTGAGGGGGTCCCTTCTCAGGGCCATCCAATCTCTGTACGACCAAAGCGAGAGCTGTGTCCAGGTTCTCGGCAGTAAGTCGGACTTGTTTCAGGTGAGAGTTGGCCTCCGCCAGGGCTGCGCTTTGTCACCAATCCTGTTTGTAGTACTTATGGACAGCATATCGAGGCGTAGTCGTGGTGGAGAGGGGTTGCAGTTCGGTGGGCTGGGGATCTCATCGCTGCTTTTTGCAGATTATGTGGTCCTGATGGCATCATCGGCCTGTGACCTTCAGCACTCACTGGATCGGTTTGCAGCCGAGTGTGAAGCGGCTGGGATGAGGATCAGCACCTCTAAATCGGAGGCCATGGTTCTCAGCAGGAAACCGATGGAGTGCCTTCTCCAGTTAGGGAATGAGTCCTTACCCCAAGTGAAGGAGTTCAAGTACTTGGAGTCTTGTTCGCGAGTGAGGGGACAATGGAGCGGTAGATTGGTCGGAGAATCGGCGCAGCGGGTGCGGTATTACATTAAATTTATCGCACCGTTGTGACGAAAAGAGAGCTGAGCCAGAAGGCAAAGCTCTCGATCTACCGGTCAGTTTTCGTTCCTACCCTCACCTATGGTAACGAAGGCTGGGTCATGACCGAAAGAACGAGATCCAGGGTACAAGCGGCCAAAATGGGTTTCCTCAGGAGGGTGGCTGGTGTCTCCCTTAGAGATAGGGTGAGAAGCTCAGTCATCTGTGAGGAGCTCGGAGTAGAGCCGCTGCTCCTTCGCACCGAAAGGAGCCAGCTGAGGTGGTGGGCGCCTCCCTAGGGAGGTGTTCCAGGCACGTCCAGCTGGGAGGAGGCCTCGGGGAAGACCCAGGACTAGGTGGAGGGATTATATCTCCAACCTGGCCTGGGAACGCCTCAGGATCCCCCAGTCGGAGCTGGTTAATGTGGCTCGGGAAAGGGTCCCCTGCTGGAGCTGCTACCCCCGCGACCCGAGACCGGATAAGCGGACGAAGATGGATGGATGGATGGCAATGCATCGTAGAATCGAATTAATCGAATCGTTACCTGGTGGTTCGTAATCGAATCGAATTGTGAGGGCAGTGCCAATGCACACCCCTAAAGCAAAGCATTTCTACTCTCAGTCCGGTGCTTCTCAGGTGCAAGCATATCACTCCGCCCAAGTAGCAGAAGTAGCAGTGCTTCGTCTTTCTGAGAATATAGTTCCCAGTTTATATCAAGGGGGTAAGCTTCTCCTCACAACGCGTAGATTCTATGGCGCCATTTTGATGCTAATAAGTACTCACCCCCCGTTAGCATTCCATTGACTGCCATTCATTTTGATGTCACTTTGACAGCGAATAACTTTACATCTGAAGCGTTTAAAGACTTTATTTGTCCATTGTTTATTTCTAAAGAAATGCGCAATGTATAAAAGGCTCCATTACCTTGTAACTCACGTTATGGCTCCATAGCAGACGTTTTTGTAAAAATAGGCTAACGATTGTGTCATAACCACGGGACTTACTGTCGCATATTAGAGGAATTACCGTATAGTACAGGAGAAGCTTGCAGGCAGTTTCGACTTACATTAGCTCTTTAAGTTTAATTACTAATGTTAACTAGCATTTTAGTTAGCAATAATTAGCCTGTGCCTATGTTATCTCCTTACAAATACCTACGCTCTCCGTCTCTGCAAGATTGGGAATGATTGAGATTTCTCTTGGCACAGCTACCAGAAGACTTCCAACTTTCAGACAGGTTGCTCACGTCACATTTACGTCGTTTCTCTCAGTTGGAGGCTGCGCAGTAACGCTCAGCACTCACCGGAAAAGTGCTTCTAATATCCTTCACTGGTCTCCGTTCAGTTTCCATCTGTTGGTCCATTCTATATACAGTCTATGGTTTATATACGGTTAGAAGATGTCTGTGTCTCATGTGACCTTGTTATTTGTACACACTGTGACTATACAAATCACAACATGTAAATAGGAACATGTTGGCGTTATCTTTACACTTATTCGGAGCAGTAGGCTAGATGGAACCAATTACCTCCAGTATCTGTGCTAGGCTAAGCTACCGGTGGAGCCGTCGGAAAGAGTTACAACACGCACGGAGATGAGAAGGGTATGTATGGACTTATCTAACTCGGGTTACGGTGAATAAGCTAACGTCCCAATAAGTTGCTGTGTTCCTTTAAGGTGTATTGGTCTACTATAGAAACACACATATACAGCATTTTATGTGTTTCCCTTAGTAACAGAATTATTTAGATATAATAATAGATAATTAGTATTATCTCAACAACTGCCGTCATATATTCACCAAACAACCAAACAACAATATGAACAGCAGTTTTCATACAGCAATATAACAGTAACGATGACTGTCACATGAATAATTATAAGAAATAATGGTCACAACTTTAAATAATAACAGTGCTTTACTGAACAGCAGCATGCCCCTGTTGTATTTTCATGCAGGCTGATAACAATAGGGTAAAAGCACTGCTGAGTGAACAGAAGAGGCCCCAGGATTAATAAGTCCTGGCTGTTAGCCTGGTCAGGAGCAGGCTAGCTGTACAGACTAAATCTCCATGGTAACTTAGGTGCCTCTGCTTTTGTGAAACCGAGTCAAGGCTAAATTGAGCCAGGATAACTGGAAGTCTTTTTATCAGAATTTAAACAAAAGAAATATAAATTAACCAAAAATCACTTAATCCTAATTTAACAAAGAAACCCATCAACATAGACCCCAATCTCCACACACATTATTATTAACAAACACGGGCAGGCCAAAGAAATGCAAAACTATCGCCCGTGTCACAATCACTCAATCTAATACAGCCCTGTAGGGCAACAGATCCTGGTGCTGAAAGGCGCGTGGATGCGGTGCTGAAAGGTGCGTCGACGCGTTGAAAGCCTGGAGTGAGCTCATGCAAACAACCCCTTGAACAGTCGGTTGAGAAAGAGTCGGCCTTTATTGATGAAACAATGTGACACATGAAACAAAATGGGAAATTACAGTGTTACAGCAGCAAAATATCAGTCACACAGCACAGACTATACATGAAATACTAGGATCCAATAGGGCACATACCAAAAGGAATCCAAAAATGCAAAAACAAACAACACAAGGAGTCCACACTGAGGCAGGCAAAAACTAAGAATGCAAAAAGGAACAAGAGCAGGATATCACAACGAGAGCCCAGAGAACGCAGGGAAGACTAACACACAAACACGGAGACAGGAACACACTAACAGACACAAAATGATCTGACAACAGACAAGGGGAACACAGAGACTAAATACACAGGGAAAATGAGAAAACCAGGAACAGGTGACACTAGGGCTGGGGAACAGGTGCAACACATTAGTAGTCGGTGGGCAGAGTAATCAAAAAGGTGGGAAAACACAGGAAGTAAAACTAGACAAGACAAGGGAGAAAAACAGACTACCAAAATAAAACAGGAAACAGAAATATACACCATCCTCAGAATACACACTCAAAACAGGAAAACAGAAACATACACAATCACAACAGTAGATAAACCTATTGTGCAAGTTGCACTTAGTGCAGATGTGATGTCTAAGAGTCTTATCTAGCACCCAGTGATGAGGTGTTGAAAGGTTTTATTGCCTGTGGTAAGAATGATTTCTTGTAGCGGTCCGTGCGATAACGAAGCTGTCGGGGCCTCTTAGAGAAGGTGCTCCTCTGTTGGACTAGTGTGGGGTGGACAGGGTGGTCGGGGTTATCCATGATAGATAACAGTTTGTTCAGTGATCTCCTCTCCACCACAGCTTCAAATGTCTCCTGTTTGCTGCTAATAACGGAGCCAGCCTTCCTGATAAGTTTGTTCAGTCTGTTTGTGTCACTGGCTCCGATGCTGCTGCCCCAGCAGATGGCCGAGGAGAACAGAGCGCTGGCCACAACAGACTGGTAGAACATCTCCAACATTCAGCTGGTAACAACAGACTAGTAGAACATCTCCAACATTTAGCTGCACATGTTGAAGGATCTCAGCTTCCTCAGGAAATAGAGTCTGCTCATCCCCTTCTTGTAAACAGCAGTGCTGTTGATTTTCCAGTTCAGCCTGTTGTCGATGTTGACACCCAGGTATCTGTGCTCCCCAACCATGTCCACATCTCTACCCAGAATGCACAGGGGCTGAGGAGCCGTTCCTTTCTCCTGAAGTCAATCACCATCTCTCTGGTCTTATCCACGTTCAGCAGCAGGTGATTCTTACCAGTCCACTCCACAAAGTTGTCCACCAGTGCTTTGTACTCTCCCTCCTGTCCATCCCTTATACACCCAACAACTGCAGAGTCATCAGAGAACGTCTGTAGGTGACATGACTCTGAGTTGTACTGGAAGTCTGTGGTATATAAAATGAACAGAAAAGGAGACAGCACAGTCCCCTGTGGAGCCCCCGCACCACTCATCACCACATCAGAAAGAACACGGTCCAGACGGACAAACTGTGGTCTATCTGTCACGTAGTCAGTGATCCAGGAGACTGTGGACGCACCGACATCCATCCTCTGCAGCTTCTCACCTAGTAGCAGTGGCTGGATGGTGTTGAATGCACTGGAGAAATCAAAACATGTGATTCTCACAGTGCCACCACCGCCATCCAGGTGCAAATGAGCTCGCTACAGAAGATAAATGACAACGTCGTCCACTCCCAGACAAGGCTGGTAGGCAAACTGTAGAGGGTCCAGAGAAGATCTCACCTGCAGCCTCAGGTAGGACAAAACCAGCCTCTCCAGCACCTTCATCACATGGGATGTGAGAGCAACTGGGCGGTAGTCCTTGAGGCCAGATGGAGTTGACTTCTTCGACCAGGACAAGGCAGGACGTCTTCCACAGCAGCGGCACCCTCTGCAGGCTCAGGCTCAGGTTGAAGAGATACTGGAGAACAACAGACAGCTGACTGGCGCAGGACCCTGGGGCTGACCGTCCAGGCCGGCAGCCTTGCGCTGGTGAAGCCTCTCCAGCTGTCTCCTCACCTGGCCAGGTGTGAATGAAAAGCAGGGGGGGATGCTTGAAGTGTCTGTGGGGGGAGATGAAATGTGCTGTAGTGGTGGGGGGAGTGGGCAGACCACAGGGGGGTGAGGGGGGAGGTGTGGGAGCAAGAGAGGGAGGGGAGGAGGCAGTGAGGGGGTGTAGGGGGTTGGCGGAGTGGTAGAGGAGGCAGGGGATAGCTGTGAGGAAACCTGTTAAAGTAACAGTTCAGCTCATTTGCTCTCTCACGGCTGCCTTGTGTTTGTCTTCTTCTACCCCCACAACTGGTGATCTCTTTCGTCCCTGTCCACACCTCCCTGACGTTGTTCTCTTGTAGTCTAGCCTCCAGCTTCCTCCTGTAGGAGTCTTTACTCTCCCTCAGTTTATCCCGCAGTTCGTGCTGTACTTTCCTTAGCTCCTGTCTGTCCCATAACCTGAAAGCTTTCCTCTTCTCATTAAGAAGAACTTTAAGGTCACTGGTGATCCACGGCTTGTTATTGGGAAAGCAGCATACAGTCCGGGAGGGCATGGTGATGTTCTCACAGAATTTTATGTATTCTGTGATGCAGTCTGTCGTATTATTGATGTACTCCCCATGTGGCTCACAGAGCACTCCCCAGTCTGTAGACTCAAAGCAGTTCTGCAGTGCCTCCTCAGCCTCCTGAGTCCACCTCCTCACAGTCCTTGTGTGGAAAGGCTGCCGCCGGACAAGAGGAACATAGGAGAGAGCAAGACAAGGTTCTGATCCGATTTGCCCAGGGGGGGAGGGCAGTGGCACTGTACGCATCCTTGGCATTTGCATACAGGAGGTCCAGAGTTTTATTGTCTCTTGTGGGGCAGTTAATATATACTGTTGAAAGTCCGGGAGGGATTTGTCCAGTGATACATGATTAAAATCCCCAGTGATAACGATGAAGGCATTTGGCTGCTGCACCTGAAGTTGTGAGACAGTGGTGTGAATGATGTCAGCAGCTGCTTCCGCATCAGCAGATGGTGGAATGTAAACAGCAATCACTATGGCGGACGTAAATTCCCTCGGAAGATAGTACGGGCGCAACCGCACAGCCAGCAGTTCAATGTCCGGGCTACAGAAACGTTCCTTCACATTCACATGTCCGGGATTGCACCACTTTTCACTCACATATAGTGCAACCCTATCTCGATTCTTCTTACCGCTTTGTATAATGTCTCTGTCCGCCCGAACCGTCAAAAAGCCGGGTACCGCCACGCCATGGTCCGGGATGTGTGAGTGCAGCCATGTCTCAGTAAAACACAGTATGCTGCACTCGCAGAAATCCCTCTGGATTTTAATAAGCGCCGCAAGTTGGTCCGTCTTATTTTCCCAGAGACCGTACATTCCCCATAATGATCGCTGGTACGGCATGTATGTTTTCTTTTCTCTGCCTTACATTTTAATCCACCTCTGCAACCCCGACATCTCCTCCGTAGTTCCTTCGGGATTTCATGCTTGGCCCCCGGCAGCAGCACAGGTCGACACAGCGCTATCAACTGATCGTGTGTGTAAACAATAGTCTTGTGCGTAACTCGCAGTTACAAAAAACAACCAAAGTAAGAATAGAACTAAGAGAAAAGTTCCGAAGTTGACAGAAGCCATCTCAACACAGATGTTCTAAGTTACCGTTAAAAAAGAACTGCACTTAAAGACCAATAATTGACTAAAAACAATATACATACACATCAGGAGCTGCTGCAATAGGCTACTGCACGACACAGCGCCATCTTGGTAACGACAAACCCTGGCGTAAACAAACACTGAATTCAGTAACAGTTTATGATTAAACAAAACAATATACGAGATGACAACCGGCATACATAGCCGTCAGGGAGCTTCGCACCAATACACCACCGATAGTGGCAATAGTACAGCTACATGGGGCCTGCAATAGAACGGCCAGTTACTTAAACACTGTCAGGAGAATACCCAAGAGGAGAAAAATGTTGCCCAACCTACCAGCAGCAAAACTCAAACCGGTCCCGTTACAGGAGTAGTCAGGTTTGTGACAGGGAGACACTGCAAACGACAATGCACGCTGTAATGCCCATCCTAACACAAAAGAGGCCTATAGGTAACAAACAAATTAGCGCTGCGGGAGCGAGGGGACCCAAAGCGGAAATGTGGCTCCTGCAACAAAGAGTAGAGAGTGTCAAGAGGACAAACCCCCTGCCTATATAACATGCAGTTACTTCCTGATTTGTCCAGAGAGTGAGTGTGATTGAAAACATAGCGACCAATCAACCTGCTACACAAACTTGACTTTAGCACATCAGTTGTGCATACATATCCGTGTACTAGACTTATTTTAATTTGTAATAAAAACCTGACTTACTCACACACACACACACACACACACACACACACACACACACACACACACACACACACACACACACACATACACAAAAAGTAATTTTACTCACTAGCTAGCTAACTACCTTTAGAAAATGTCTGTGTGGAGTTGAAAAACATGCAGTGTTATACATGAATTAATTACTTTGCACTTGATTTGATAAGGTTATAATTTATAACCTATACAGCCCGGTCTCATGGCAGTTCGTGATATGGTCACGTTATTGAATCTATTGAGTCGTGGACAGGACACGATAATGCCATTTTTTTCGTGTGGTGATTACGAATTTTAAAGCAATGTATTTCAATGGGAAGCATATTTCGTGATCACAGAACGATGACGTTAGCGAGTAGTATTGATAAGTCCGGCAGGGAGGCTGGTTGGGGTGGTGGATGGGTCAAACAACACAGGACTTTCACCCCGGAGACTGGGGATCGCGTCCCGCGTGTTGCAGTTCCTCCCCGTTCTTCTTTTCCTAACCACAACCGTCCCGTTGTTGTGGCGTTTCATTTTCCCGTTGTTGTGTGCCCCTGTGCCCGGGAATCGCATCCCGCGAGTGGCGGCCAGTCCCGTTGTTGTGGCCAGCATGTGCCGTTTCGTTTCCCCGTGGCCGAGACTAAGAGCTACATGAAAAAATATGCACCAAACAAGCCACTTTGAAATGTTGCTGTTTTCATGAATACAAAAGTTGGGTGACCCTCCCCCTAGACTAAAAAATGTTGGGTGTAGCAGGGCGCTGAGCATCACCACGGCTACAGCTGTAACAATGATTTAGGTGCAACCCTAATCCAAGGAAAACTATGGGGTGAGAAAACATAAGGGCTCCGGGGAGTAAGCTCCCCAGAGCTAAGTTAGTAACAAGCATTTCTGGGACATGAGTGCATACAGATGGAAAGAGAGAGTAGCTCAGTGTGTCAAAAGAAGTCCCCCGGCAGCCTAAAACTATAACAGCATAACTAAGAGCTGGTCCAAGGCAAACCTGAGCCAGTTCTAAGGGTTGGTAGATGAATCTGACGACTATGAAGAGAAGCAGAGAAGAGAAGGGGTGCCGTGTCTGAAGCTATACACCCTCCCCCGTGCTCACGGCGGATCATATTTCCCTGCACTACACCTTGAAAACACAGCACAGTTGTTTCCCCTCTACTCCTCTGGATGAAAACAAACTGTTGTTGGTTTTGTGGTTCTATTCTACGTGAATTTGCAAGATATTGTGGGTCCTCGTGACTACAGCTGTCAGTCATGGCCGCAGCCGTGCCGCAACAAATCCGGACCTAGTGGGTATTGACGGATGGCGGAGCACGCAGCCGTTCCGCACGCATTTTCCGGTCCGCAGACGTTCTGCATCCAGTGGAAATCCACAGTTAGAATCTCGAGTAAACGAAAAAGTGGTTATTTTCAACACCACTGAGATCAAGGTTTTAAGTGTTTTCTTTCTGTCAATCGTTTCTTCCCTCCTTTTTGTGCTCTCTCTTTACCTCCTAAACCTATACATCCTCACACACACACACAAGCACACAGGCGCCCCTATGTTAACAGCTGGTCTCGGTCGATACCGGACGTAACGGAGTTTCAACCACCATTTTGCCGCCAGAATAACACTCTGGGGTGTGCCCCCTCTTTGTCTGTAAAACGTGTTGAAGTCTTGCGGGGTTCCCTGCTATTTCAGTGCTAGGAGTAGCCATTTTGGGTCTTTGTATGAACTACAAAGAGTCTACAAGCAGGCGGTCCCTCCGACCGCCATCTTGAACCCCACGTAGTTAGCCCGGCCGCGTGGCCCTGCTGCTCCTACCCCCGCCCTTTTACTCCTCCTATCCTGCACGCACACACACACATACACACACAAGCTGGATTGCTGTTTTGTTTGCTGGAACTGTAACAAGTAAACAGAGTTGTGATGATTGAAAGATTATTGATTGACCTTCAGTATTTTTGAAGTTAAATAAATTCTGTTATATTTTAACTAGCAGTTGTCTGTGATTTTTTTATGTATTGTATTGTAATAACAGCTGGATTATACAAGTCAGTGCTCGATCTTTCACCCTTCTTGTGTCCCTTTTAAAGCTACAAAGATAAATTAATGACATTAATTGAGATCTGTATTTAAAAGAGACCACCTTTGAGACTGTCCCCACAGTTCAGCTATTGGCCCTTGAGTACAGGGTGGTGCCCCGTTTTGATAGTTGTCAATTTGGTACAGTTATTAATATTCCTATTCATAACTTTATTAATATTGATAAACATCTTCGATAATTTGCCAATAATTGAATCTGTAACTATACCAATTCCCAACAGTAGTTATTTTTCCTCTGCAGCGCCAGCACTGCCCTTTGCTGGAGTAAAATAGCTACTGCAATACACTCACTATAATAGACTATTTTGAAAAGGCAAAAACTATTAATTGGCAAACTCCATCCTCTTTTTTCTTTTGAGTTTTTAGTGCATCATTTGAATGCAACATTGATAAACTTCATGGATGAATTTGGTAATTTGGTGATTATAATGAGTGAGTCAAATGTTTCAACAGGCTTTTACTTTTATCATCAGAGTTTTTATGACTGCTTACAAAGCCTTACTTGTAATCAATACTAGTTTAGATTTGTAACCCATACAACTGAGTGAAGGCTTTGAAAGAACTGAATTGTCTAAAATATATCTTCATGCAACCTGCTCCACAATATATTGCAGCTGCATATTTTTCATGGCTGAAAGCCACTGATTGGAAATTGAATAATATTTACTCTACTCTTTATGTGTCATGTTAACACAGATGGGTGGGAATCACCAGGCCTCACGATACGATATCATCACGATACTTATGTCACGATACAATATTATTGCAATTTTAAACATATTGCAATATTCTGCGATATATTGCAATTTATTACCTTTTTTCACACTTCAAATTTTACCCAATTTCAAATGATGTCCCCAAAAGAAAACTTTGTCAACATCTGTTTTATCTAAAAAGATACATTTCTCTCTTTGTTCATCTCACTTCAATTTTACTGCTGCAAAGTGGGATTGTCAAGCAGACAAAATGACCAACACATATATCGATACTTGGCGTCTGTGTATCGATACAGTATTGCCACGGAAAATATTGCGATACTATGCTGTATCGATTTTTTCCCCCACCCCTAGAACTCATTAGAGAACATGACCATTTGGGATCTACTTGTTTACGAAAGTTGATATCCGTTTCAAACAAGATGCTAATTACATATTAGGTGGCATTATAGTGAGATGTGGCAGTACTTCCATGGAGGCAGATCTATTGTAACTTTTACAAGGTAAGATTTACACTTTAGATCCTCCACAGAAAACATGAAATTACTCTGTAGTGACTGTAGTGAAACACTTTTGTTTGCATAATTGTTAGATTTTAAGTAGTTAGGTCTATTGTTAATGCTCCAATGTTATTTCAGATTGTCCTCAACTTGTCAAAGCTAATAACTATTTAAATGTATGTGTTTTCTTTTGATAGGTTGTTACTGTTAATTCAAGTGATTATGTTCTACACTAATGTAACAAGGATTAAAAATTTCTTCATCCTGGGATTTCCTGGACTTTCACAGGAGTATTATGGACCTGTGTCAGCCCTGCTTTTGGTTCTCTTCTTGGCTATAGCTGTAGGAAATATTTTTATTTTAGTGTTTGTTAGATGTGAGAGGTCTCTTCACAAACCCACATATCTGATATTTTGCCACTTGGCACTAACTGACTTAACATTTGGGACTGTTACTCTGCCAAAGATTATATCAAAATATTGGTTTGATGACAGTATTATTTCATTTTATGGATGCTTTGTACAAATGTACTTTGTTCATTTTTTAGGGGTGTCTCATTCTTTCATCCTGATGGTGATGGCCCTTGATCGCTTTATTGCAATTTGTGCTCCACTGCGTTACACAGCTCTTTTCACAAACAACACTGTTTCTGTGCTTTGTGGAATATCATGGATTTTGCCAATGTTGTGGATGGTGGGCATAGTTTTAGATACTCTGAGATTGCCTTACTGTAATTCAAACATAATTACACATTGCTTTTGTGACCATATAGCAATAACAGTGCTTGGATGTGAGAACGTACGAGAAGTTGAGGTAGTTGCATTAGGTATGGCCATGTTCAGTTTGATGTTGCCTCTGGGTTTTATCATCTTCTCTTATTTTGTCATCATTGTTGCAGTTATGAGAATGACCAGTTCTAATAGCAGCCGCATGATGGCTCTGTCTACCTGCTTACCACAGATTATCATCACATTTCTCTATTACATGCCAAGATGCTTTGTGTACCTGGCAAATTTTGTGGGATTTACATTCAGTGTCCCAGTTCGCATAGTTATTGTAATGCTGTACAGTATTTTACCTGCTGCTATTAACCCATTAATATACTGTTTCAAAACCAAGGATATCAAAGAACACTTGAAAAAGAAATTCGTTACTAGGAAAATTAATAGCAGCACAACAACTGTATAAAATACAATACATCATCAATCAAGTGATAAGTTACTTTTGCTGCTTCAAATATATCACTTCCCTGTGAGCTTTAGAATCAATTTTGATACTTTGCTTTTCATTATTAAAGAACTGCATGCTCCTACAGTAATTATAAATAATGAAATCCTCTATGAGCCCAACGCAGCCTGAGATCCTCAAGCAGGGGTCTCCCGATTGTTCCAACAAAAATGCTATGTTAGAAGTTTACTGAGGCTTTTCTTCTTGGCAAGGAGCCAGATCAGAATCACTTTATACCATGTCTTAAAACTCACTTGTACTGGAAGGCTTTTTTACTACCAGCCTAATGTTCTTAATGTTTTATTTGTTTATTCTGTTTTCTACTTTTATATTTTCATATCTTGTTAACTCATACTTTGTTTGCACATTTGTATTGTTTCTTTCTAAGGTACTCATAAATAAAATGTATTTGAATTTTTCTAAATATTATAAAATAAACACATTTTCTATTAGCATCAAAATAATCACATTTGTGTCCATTCACACTCCACAAGGACACATAACGCTTAAACATAATTTGAATTTGAAAGTTCTGTAAGCCTGCAATTGCTAAATGTAATGTAATGTAAATGTAAATTAACACAAAGAACACAGCCAATCTGTAGGTCTTCAGGAAAGTGCCTTTTCTAAAATGAAAATGTTGTGACAAGTGCCATCCTATAATGTACAAGAAACTGATCTGCAAACATCATCCTGAATATTCATGTCTGAAATAATGCACAGGTACCTTAAGAAACAGACAAGACTGGACATATAGAACAGCTAGTGACATATGATTATGAATTAGTATGACATTAACTTTAAATATGGTTTTATACATTTAAGCATCATCACCAGAAACAAAACAAAAAAACATGATAAAGTAACCAAGTGAACATGAAAAGATCAAGAGTTCTGGTTTAAGTAAAACATATTTTTACTGCCTGTTCAGAACCTGGTCAAAGTCCCTGTTATGTTTGAATGATAATCAGAACCCAAATGCAGACAGACGCAGAGCCAGGAGTGTGAATTAAACAGTTTTTCGAGCAAGTCCAGATTTCCGAGAGGGTGGCAAGTCCAGCAGGTTTCCAGGGGGGAAAACAGGTCAGGGGAATTCTGAAAAGGAGCGGGTCCAGTCGCAACTAAAAGTTTGGATTTTCATGTCATTCTTTTACATTGTTGTTGAGTTTTGATATATCAAAATAATTTCAAATAAGTAACCGACTGCATATTTACAATTTTCCCACCTGACACTTTTGCGACATATACAAACTATATAATGGCCATCAAATAATTTCTTCCATGTCACTTTGAATATCAAAGCTATGACTGGGGTCAGAGGGTAGACATGCTATATCCTCAAACACAGGAGCATAGCTGCTGAAAGGTAGATGCAAATTTAAAAGACTTCCCCATTGCTCTAACATACTTAAGGGAGCACTCTCAGCTTTGTGCTGACCTGCAGCAAAGTGACAGGAGTGTTTTAAGAATGAACTGACAGGCAAGATGCCTCGTTGTCTGAAGCTGCATGCTGACAGGGATGACAGGTCATGTATATATGTCCTGGCGCTGATGGTAGAAAACTGTCCACACTCAGACTCCGAGCAGGTGAATGTGCTGCTTGTTTCACTGTCAGATGAGGCACCGATCATCGTGGTGGACTTGTCAGGTCCAAACCTCGGGGATGCTGGATGTGACATGGTGTTCTCGAGTTCCCGAGGAGTGTATAGTTTACCAATTTCCTCAAACGTGAGACATTGGGCCGGTTCCAGGAACTTTGGTTGGATGAACCTTTTCTGGTAACGAGGCGGTGTATGCTGGGACTGCTCTGCATCAATCTTAGTCAACAACTGCTTGTTTAAGAAAGCCACATCTTGAGGCTTTGTAGGACTTTTTGCCCTCTCTTCACTGAAGCGTTCTTTCTTAAATCCTGCTAACAGCATCCTCAAATCTCCCCACTGTTTAGGATCAGCTTTCACACATTTTGGGCTGTACAGATGTTTGTGCCAGCTGAGCGTCAGTGAGGCAGTGTCTGAATGAAGTGCACTACAGATGCTGCCGATTTCATAATACTCCAGCTCACTGTTTGGCACCTGTTGAACACTTGACAGACTGGCATCACCGTAAAACTCCACACTTAACCTCTGCTGATCAGCACTCATTGGGTCGTGTTGTTTCTCTATTTCTGCATACTCAGCATCTGTGAGTGTTCTCTTGTCATCAAAGCAAAACGCTACATTGTCTGTCCCTTGCTCTGTTTTCTGTGGGGAGCTATCTCTCTGACACTTTGCATTCTGCCGCCTCACTCTGTAAAGGGCAACACAGACTCCTATCACCAGGATGGAGATTAGAGGAAGAATCACAGCTATGAGCCACAGAGGAGCGCTGCCCGGCGCCTCAGAGCATTGATTACGGCTCTCTGTCGTAGAGATGCAGATATCACAGGCGTGCTCAGAAACATTATGTAAACAGATGCAGGACCTGTTGTGCACAGCAGGTCCAGAGAGACAACGCCTCCTGGCTGTGTCCTCCTCAGAGCAGGGCGAGGGGAGGCAGACACCCGGAGAGCTGCAGCCCGACTGAACAAGGGTCGAGCTCGGCCAGATGTCCACCATCACACTGAGTCCACTGACAGGCAGAGTGTATCCGCTCACATTGAGATACTGCACACATCCAGTGAACCCTGCCATAAAAAGAATGAAGACAGTTTCATCGGTGTTACTCAAAGGGCTAAAAAAACATGTCAGCCGACCATTTCATTTATACTTGTACTTGTCCTTAGAGTGATCTACTTAAAGAGCAAGGAAAACTTGGGTTTGGCCCCTTATTTAAGCAATTTGTTACAAGTTTATTATAGATTTAAAGAGAAAGAATTGAATATAGCACACACTTACACGCTCTATTCCCACACAAAACAAATAATCCAACCTGATGAAACATCATGTATGAAGGGTAATAAGGCAATATGTTGCCATGTTAGAGCCCCATCAGCTGAGGTTCACCCTCTTAAATTGTTTTACTCCGGTGTATATGCTGCAAAGATTCCCTTTTTTCAGATATTGCTTCTATACTGTATCTGTCTACATTCCTTATACGATACTCCTGCACATACACATGTGGTGTAATCTTGGCCTTGATGATCTTGCATGTACTGTACTGTAGTTATGTGTCCAGGATGTATTCATTGCTGACTGAAAATAATACACTGTCATTTTGACTAATTATCTAGATTCAAACATTCTTTAGGTATTTTTATATCTGGTTCACACATTAACACCTGGTTTGTCAACAATGATTACTGTATATTTACCTGACTGTTGGAGTTTTAAATCACCTGTCAGAAGTGCACCAAAAATAATCTTTTTCACACTGACAGGACTGAGATCCATACTGCTGTCAGTGATGTTCAAGACTGATTTACTATCCAGAAGCAGAAAGGTAATCTGTCCGTTGCTGAACAAGGAGAGGACATGCCAGACCCCGTCAGCCACAGGAGAGTCCACAGTGAACTCTGTCTGCTGTCCTGACAGTGCGTCTTTGGAAACGTACACTGGCTTCCTCTCTTTTATCTGAATTAGACAGAAAGAACAAGCAATTTCATTACTTCAAACATCAAACCAAGACGAGTAAATATGTGGATGAAGGCATTCCATACCAACCTTTAGCATAGTGTATCCTGTCTCTCCAACAACAAACAATAAAACTCCATTATCTTGGGTCTTGAACTTGATGTCAATCACTTTTTGGTCTCTGGTGTTTCCCTTTTTTTCATCATCCAGCAAGTCTTGTAACAGGTAGTCTCTCTTGAATCGCTCCTTGATGACATACTCAATGTAGTCATTCCCATTAAATCGCAATACAAGCTTCTCTGACATTTCTATTAAAAAAGACAGAGCATGAAAACAAATGTAAAGTAGATGAAAATCAAACAAAAATCACTCCTGTGTATTTAAAGGTATCTTTACCTTTAGCACAGTTGCTTCCAGTAAAATGGCTTTTGCACTCGCAAAGGTAGTCAGACCAAAGGTCATGGCACACGCCGCCGTTCTTACATGGGTTGCTATGACACGGGGATGGTGTTGTCCGAGGACACCTTTATAAAACAAAAATGAGTTACTAAGACAAATTTATGAATGTAGACGGAGATTTTTTTTTCTGTATTATGCAAATAAGTTGATAATGTAGTTTTATAACATTCTTTTTATGTTTTTTATTAGATGGGGGCAGTAGAGAGGTGAGGGCCAATGAGTTTGGAGAGAGGGGGTAAGTCACATGAAACTAAGGTCCTTTGCATGACTCGAAACTGGGATGCTGTGACCATGAGGTCAGCATCCAAAACCCCTACACCACCAAGACCAGGGCCTGAATTTTGCTCGATTTTTTCCATTGGCAGGTGAAAATTGAGTGATTCATTAGTTTTTTGCCACTGTTGTTTTTTTCACATTTCAACCAAGTCCGCCATTTCCTTGGATTTGAGCTCAAAATTGTGGCGGCACATTACTGGGGTTAAGAGGTCGGCTGAAGCAAGCAAGTAACAAAAATATAATAATTAGGGCCGGGACTTTAACGCGTTAATTAAGATTAATTAATTACGGGACTTTAACACGTTAATTAAGATTAATTACGCAAAAAATAAATAACATAATTTTAACCACACTTATTTTTGCACCGCGGAACGTTTTTCAATGAATGAGTTTCGACGGACCGATTATACTGGAGCACCAACTAGCGTTCTTGACTTCCGACAACAACAAGCCACAGTGAACATGAACGAAGAAGCTGATGAGACCGCTTTGCTTGGCCCCGTGGATGGGAAATTTTGTTTTAAAAAACGAAAGGATGGAAGCGTCGACAAGAGCATGGTTGTGTGCAAGCTATGCAACAAGGAATTTGCGTATCACCGCAGCACATCGAGCCTCAAATATCACCTCAACGCAAAACACATAGGAGTTAGCGTGGACGTTAGCCCGACTCCGAGTAAAGTTACAAGGACCCACACCCAACCCACACTCCACCAGATGACTGGTTTCAGGACCAGGGTAACTAATATTTATATGCAATTAAAATGCGATTAATTTCGATTAATTAATTACAAAGCCTCTAATTAATTAGATTAATTTTTTTAATCGAGTCCCGGCCCTAATAATAATAAAAATAGATGTTTTAATACCAAGTGGACAATTGGAGACAATGGCAAAGTTCTCAAATTCAACCCAAGCGCTCTTTGGTGACGTGGTTGATTACATTACTGTGGATCATCTGTCCATCATTGTATAAAGCCCACCTGACAATTTGATTGGTCCAAACAGCTCTGGTTCGAGCATAGTTGCTCCACAACGGATCAAGTCCAGACCGAACTTCCCGACCTCAAATGTTGTGGGCGGAGCTAAGTTTGGCTGGCATCCAGGCCACAAATGTACTGCAGTGACTGCCGTGTGTATGGCTCAAAGAAAAAGAAGTAAATCCTTTTGTAATCAGGACTAAAAACCTAAAATTATTCATTCAAGTCATTAATTATATTAATTTCGTTAATAACTTTACTACACTTGAATGTGTATTCTTAACAAAATGTTCGTGCATTTCCTGTATTTCACCTTCATGAGGCAAAAAAAGAATCTGATAAAAAGCCTGTGTGGCTAGTGGATTTTTAAAATCCACCTGCCACATTGGCTGGTGGCTAAAAAAGGTAACTTCAGGCCCTGACCAAGACGCCCTGATTATATAGTTTAACCTCACAGTTTATTATTATATTGGGAAAGTGAATTGTGTAGGCTATATTAAATGCTTACCTATCAAGGATGTTATATGTTGCAAGGGCCATCGAAGGTCTCAGCAGGATACCATTTACATGAATGTTACGAATACATCCAACAAAGTCATGGGTTTTTATCTGAGCCGGATGCTGTAAAATAGATTCAAATGTCCTTGTTCCTCCAAATGTCATATTACTGCCAACATCTAGTGTTCTGATTGTAGATGAATACAGAGAGAGGTCATTAATAGACAAAGATTAAACACAAGGTCAAAAACTGAAATTATGAACCGTGGGTAAGTAATGATTATTATATCACTGCTACCTCTTTAAGCTACTGCCATCACTCTGTGAAAAACAAAATCCATTGTTCTCATCATCTGTGCAGTTGTCCACATGTAAAGAACCCATCTGTTAAATGCAAATACTGCACATTAGTTTTTTCAGATTGACTTCTCATTTCCAACTTAAAAATGCCATCTCATTAACCTGTATGTGCTGACATATTTCCAACTCACACTCCCAATCCTCCTGGCAGTGACACTGTGGAAATATCCATCTGCCACATGCTTGTTTGTCTGCAGCCTCACAGGTCCTGAGCCCAGGTCAAAGGAGAGATGCATGGCCCCATTCAGTATCTCCAGTGCAAAGAACTCCCTGCTGGAGGATCCTCCGGGGTTGTACAAAAGCAGCGAGTTTCTCTGTACTGTTGCAAAATCTAGAGAGATTAAATTAATCCTGCGATCCAACGGGGGAAACTCCATGAATGACAGCTCCTCAAAGCCGTAACTGTGCTCCTCACAGTGGGTTCCACTCACTCCTGAAAAACAACAATATAGAAACATAGTGTTTGTACTAGGGCCGGGACTTTAACGCGTTAATTACGATTAATTAATTACGGGACTTTAACGCGTTAATTAAGATTAATTAATTACAAAGCCTCTAATTAATTAGATTAATTTTTTATTCCCAATATTTTTATTCCCAGCCCTAGTTTGTACATTTTAATAAGTAAGTTGTTCTCATTTGTAGCTTGGAAAAGTTACAGTATAGTTCATGAAATTTAAAGGAGTAATTTAAACAATTTGCAATTACACTCATTACTTGCAGAAGGTTAGATGAAGCAGCAGCTAAGCTGGCTGTGTCCAAAAGACAACAAAATCTATCAGCAGCACCTTAAAGGTTACTAATTACAACGGAAGTGCAAAATTGACAATGTGTAATTTTACAGGGGGTTATGTGCCGGACTATTTCTTGGACAGGCACAGGTAGAAGAGAGCTAGTTTGTATGAGAGGTTGTTTTGTGCGGACGGTGTGTTTAAATGTGTGGAAAAAGGAGTTCAATTTTAGACATTATCTCTTGGAATGCACTCATAGTGAAAAGTGCTAGAAATTGTGTGGAAAGAATGAAAAAAGAGACATTAAAGTAAAGCTATTTAACCATCTGACAATCACTTCTAAAGGAGTATACTGGTGCCAGGTGTCTCCACAGGTTGCCTAGCAAAGGCTCCAGGGCAAAAAAAGAATCTGGCACATAAACAAAATATAACGGATTAATAACAGGCTTTATGATTTTGTTTGATTTTGTTACCTTAGAACAGAGCCAGGCCAGCGGTTTTCCCATTTCAACTCTTTGTGCTAAGCTAACCTAACCAGTTGCTGACAGATATGAGAGTGGTATCAATCTTCTTATCTAACTTTACGCAAATAAACATAAACTTTTGCTTTAAAGCTCCTTCTTTATGCATTATTCTTACCAAAGGGACAATGACAAGAGAATCCTGTCTGTGAATTGATGCAGCTGCCCTGAGCACAAGGGGTCGATTTACAGTGGTCTATGAACTGCTCACACATTTGCCCTAGAAAAAAACAAACCGATAAAGACCAGACTGTAATAATGTCATTTTGGTAACACTTTATAATAAAAGTACATGAATCATCATGAATTCATGCATGACTTCATGCATGAAAAAGCATGAATTCATTCATTTACTTCATGAACTATCTATCTATATATATATATATATATATATATATATATATATATATGTAATGTACAATGATTAATTGTATCTCATTCATGACTTAATGCAGGAAATATAAGTTAATTCATGCATCAATTAAGGTATTTTAGGCTAAAGAAACTGAATTGTAATGTTGTAATCATGATTAACTAAACATTACTCCTTCATTACTTCATCGTTTGTGGCCCTTCAAATAAAGTGCTGACCTGGTCCATCTTTAACATTAAATTGATGATTAATGGTGGCATATGCAGCAATCACCTTTGTGACCCCTCAAATGAAAAAAATGTCAAGACATTTCTGGTTTTCAGACACTTGGAAGTTCAAGTAATTCTTAATACATTTAATTTTATGCCACCATTAATCATATCTTATTTGTCAATGGTAAAGATGGACCAGGTCAGCACTTTATTTGAAGGGCCACAAACACAATGAAGTAATAAAGAAATAAGGTTTAGTTAATCATGATTACAACACTACAATTCTTCAGAACATATGTGCACTGATGTGACTAGTCAGATTTTTTTTAAAGAAGACATGACCATCATTAATAAATAAAAAATCATGATGACTCTAACACCTTAATTGATGCATTCAATAACGTATTGTTCCTGCATTGAGTCATGCATGAGATACTATTAATCCTTGTACATTACTAATATTTCATGTACTACATGAATTAATTAATGCTTTTTCATGCATGAAGTCATGCATGAATTCCTGATAATTCATGTACCATTATTATACTAAGTTTTACCGTCATTTTTTTTTAAATACAGCAAATTCTACCCTCAAATCCAGGCACACAGTGACAGTGATATCCATCCTGAGTGGGAATACATGTTCCTCCGTTTTGGCACTTCACCTTCAGGCATTCATCTACATCAGCAGAGCAGAAAGAGCCAGAGAAGCCACTCTGACAGTGACAGTAGAAACTTCCTGGAGCATTCACACATGTGCCTTTATTCTCGCAGGGATTCACCTCACATTCGTCAATGTCGTCTTCACACAGTGTCCCGGTGAAGCCGACTAGACAGGTACAATTAAAAATCTCTTTCTGCGGTGACACAAAGATGACCGCTGAGCTTTCCAGGACAGCCACATCCTGACTGATGTAAGTGTTTTTGTTGCACGTTGCCCCATTTTGACAAGGGCTGGTGAGACATGGATCACTTGTGATATGAGAAATCGTCACATTGCTCTGAGCCTCCAGTAATTTCTTATGGCCTGCAGAGATACCAATGGCCACCTCTTTGCTAAGGTATTGACCGTTGTAGTTTTTCACCGCAGCCAATAGAAGGATTTCACTGCCAAAATGTTTGATTCCAAATACATGAGTCTTAGAGGCCTGTAGGTTAAACAGACTGTCCAGAGCTTTCACAAACCGCAAATACTTATTAGACATAAACTCCTCCATTGAGGATGATGACACATAGAACAATATGCAGCTGTCTATAGAAGCATTCGTGAAACCTTTGTAGGTTACATAGATGCTGTTGTTGACTGGGAAGTGAAGCTGGTCTGTAGCTTCGATAGTGATGTTGATTGTAGCCTCGCCTTGAAAAGGAGACGACCACAGCTCACATGTGCCATTAGATATTGTAAACATATTAAGTGGTCCACTTTTGATGGCGCAGCTGAATGTATCCGACTCATCCTGATCCTCAGGATGGACATTGCCAATCATGCCTCCTTGGAAGGAACTGCCAAAGTATTTCACCTCGATGAAGATATTTCTAGGCTGTGAAGGGTTATCGTTTTCATCCACAATCTTGATGTGGATCATTGTTGTGGATGACAGCGGAGGGATCCCTGCATCCCTGACAGCCACCAGGACTCGATATGCAGAGATTTGTTCCCGGTCAATAGTCCGTGTGGTGAATAAAACTCCATCAGGAGTCAGTGAAAACACACTACCTGTTGAAGGATTTACCAACCAGTAAGTAAAAGGGCCCTGGTTTGGAGGCAAATCAGAATCAGATGCATTTAATCTGGCAACCATTGTGCCTTGAGGCTGATTTTCCTTCACTTGAGCCTCAGTAATTGTGAGTTTGGGAACGCTGTCGTTAACGTCGTCAATAATCACAATAACATTAGTAGTCCCAGTGGCTGGTGGAGAGCCATTATCAGTGGCTGTAACAGTCAGATTATAAACTGGCCACAGTTCTCTGTCAAGTGGAGAATGTACTGAAATAACACCACTGTATGGATCAACGGCAAAAGAGAAGTTTGTGTTTCCATTTGCAATACTGAAGAAGAAACGATTCCAGTCCAAGATGGAGTCCTCATCCAGAGCACTAACAGTTACCACAGATGTCCCAACGGGGCTGTCTTCTGCAACATTGGCCAAATAAAGTGCATAAGTGAAAACAGGTGCATCGTTCGTGTCAATCACCCTGATGTGGACCAAGGTCTCGTCCACATCCATGCCAGTGATAATGCCAGAGTTCTTCGCCAAAACTTTTAAAACTACGTGACTGTTGCCTTGTTTTCTCAAACTGACAGTTGTGTATATTTCTCCAGAAAGTTTGTCAATTTCAAACCCCATATATTTGTTCTGACCAAACATCAGGTAAAACACCTGACCTTCAGAGCCTTGGTCATAATCTGTAGCTATTACTTTTCCAATCCTAGTTCCAACAGGTACATTTTTAAATACAGAAAAGTTATGTTCTTTTTTCCTGAATGTAGGTGTGAACTCATTGACATCTAAGATTTGGATGACAATGCGTGCCAAACTAAATAAAGTATGGCCACCAATGTTTGAAGCTTTGATTGTAATATCAAAGATCTGTTCTTGCTCATAATCAAACACATCCAATGTGGTGATAGTGCCATTTCTTGAATCAATTGCAAATTTATCCACATGGCCAGCAATGAGAGAATATGATATTTGTGCACCTGAATCAGCATCTGCAGCCTTCACAACTAGAACATTTGTTCCAATTTCTGAGTTTTCAGGCACTGACATGGTGTATTCTGAGAACGAAAAGACTGGAGGATTGTCATTTACATCCATAACTACCACTGTAACATTTAACATGCCAGTTTTAGAGACCCAGCCTCCATCCAGGGCTTTGATTTGAACATGATAAATAATTTCTTTTTCAAAGTCAAGCTCTTTGATCAGTGTTAGTAGCCCAGATTTATCTCCTACAGAGAATGGTAAATATTGATTTTCTGCGGTAATGCGGTACACAATGGCACCGTTGGGACCATAATCCCTATCTTCTGCTTGAATTCTCCCAATAACAGATCCTACCAGCAAGTCCTCGGGGACAGAGAAAATGACATCTGGCTCTCTAAAGCTCGGAGAAAATTGATTCCTCCCAGTTATTTCAAAAGTGATTTCAGTCTGTGATGACAAAGGGGGGAAGCCCTGATCTTTTGCAAGAACTAATAAAGTGAAAAACAAATGTATGCTCTCCACCAGACTTTGAGTTAACATTACTTTTCCATTGTCTGTTTGGATCCAGAAGAAATCAGATGCATTACCTCCATTCACAACATATTCAATACCAACGCTGATGTTACTGACATCCTGATCTATTGCTGTAAACTGGACTACCTCAGTACCAACAGCCATGTGATAGGGGATAGCAATCAGAGGCTGGAGAGGTAAAAACATTGGTGGGTGGTAGTTATATGGTTCTAATCTTACTGTGACAGTGGTTTCACTGTACAGAGGAACACTGCCACAATCAAATGCAATGACTGTAAACTGGTAGATTTCAAACGCAGGATTATGTAACAGCAGTGGCTGCTTCGTATAGATCTCACCAGAGGAACCGTTCACCCAAAACTGCTCATTTGGAGGTTCAATAACATACAAAATCTCACGATTTTGCCCCATGTCTGCATCTGTAGCAAGAACCTGCAAAACAAACACCTCTTTATCTTTTGTTTCAGGGAGGACAACGCTGTAAAAATGATCAGAAAATACTGGTCTATTATCATTGACATCTGCTATGACTATAGTGACGTCGGTGCTGATGCTCCATGCTGAATCGTTTGCATTTACTTTCAAGATATAATGATCCTGCATCTCTCTGTCCAGAAGTCTTCCAACCATGATACAGCCAGTGGTGAAGTCAATATTAAATGGCATTTCATCAATTTGGTCAAGTATGGAGTAATTAATTACTGCATTGGCACCAGTATCATCATCAGTTACGGTGACTTGTATAACCATGTGTCCAACAGGTGAATCCTCAGCTACCTCTGCAAGGAAAATCTGTGAAAAACGAGGTGCGTTGTCATTTCTGTCTAAAACAACTACAGTAACGGTTGCTGTGTCTTTATGAAGAGGGTTGTTTAGCTCTGCAGCTTCAATTGTTAAATTAAATTCAGGGCTATTTTCTCTGTCTAAACTTGCAGTGGTGCTCAATAAACCATTCTCAGGGTCAATTGTAAAAAAACTATCAGTGTTTCCTTCTGTTATGTTGTACTGCACTGTGCCGTAGCTGCCTGAATCAGCGTCAATGGCGAGAACATCACAAACCCAGGATGGCGGGGAGATCTCAAACACCTCACACCTGTAATCAGCTTGGGTGAACTGAGGGAAGTGATCATTTACATCGCTGATGTTTATGTGAATTTCTGCAAATGATGAGAAAGGAGGCGAGCCAGAATCTCTGGCTTCTATCAACAAAGTAAACTCCTTTTTGTTCTCATAATCCAGAGGGTTCTCCACTGTCAACACTCCACTCAATTGCTCCACATGAAACATGTCTTCAAAGTTTCCAGAAGCTAAATAAAAAGAGACAGGTTCAGCCCTGATGCTCGCTGCGGAGACAACTGCCACTAATGCTCCCAATGGCTCATCCTCAGAGAGGGAATCACTCAGAACATCCACATTCATCTCTGGAAACTCAGAGAAGTTCTGAAACCGGATACTGATTGTAGTGATGTCAAATTTAGGATTTTCTCCAGCATCTTCCACATGTACATTGACAATGATATCTTTCATTCCCTGGAGAGCACTTGAAGCGAATACAGTGCCGCTGTCTGGATGGATGGAAAACAGATCTGAACTTTGTCCATATAGTGAATAATGCAGTTCTGCGTTCATCTCAGTATCTCCATCTGTTGCTCTTACTGCACAAACGACTGAGCCTGTAGGAACAAAAACAAAATAAAACTCTCAATCCTATCAAGTCCATGTTATCCAGGATGAAATATTTAACTATGAAGTGGAAGTAAAATCTCTCACCTGGAGCCATCTCAGTGGGCACATAGGCCACATAGGGGCTGTTCATAAACTGGGGCCAGTGGTCGTTAATATCTCCAATGAGAACAGTAACAAGCACTGAGCTTGACAGAGGCTGAGTGGGATGCTCATCACTGCCAATCACTATCAACCTGTAAATGGCTACTGTCTCCCTGTCCAGGACATCGGTTGTAAACAGCTCTCCAGATGTTTCTTCAATGGCAAAAGGCACATCAAGGTTCTCCATGGAATACCTAAATGACGATAAAGTATGAATGAACATAATCTATATAGAATCCAAGTTGCTCTTATGGAGCATTTTCAGCAAATACACAAGAAAGACAAATGTGTAAGAAATGTTGATCCTATTGTGACGCTGCTATCCTCAAAAAACATAATTATAGACAGTACTTCTTGACATTGCTCTCAAATTTTGAGTGACATTTTACCTTATTTCCCCGCTGACACCCTCATCATTGTCAGATGCTGTTATCATGGCAAACACAGTGCCTGTGGGACTGTCCTCAGACACTATGGTGTTGTAGACTACCTCAGTAAACTCTGGACGGTTATCATTGACATCATCTACTACGACATGTATGGTTAGAGTTCCTGTTAGAGGCGGCAATCCTGCAAATGACAGTAAATAGTGGTTGATCAAACTTTGAAGTGACATTACACTGACAGTAAAACGATTATAGAATATGAATGAATGAATGAAGTAATTTATTGTGTGTAATTTTTTTTAATTTTTTATTTATTAACATAATGTCTGTATGTTGGTAAACTTGTATTTATCAACATGATATGAGGAGATATATCTATTTTACTGCTTTTTATATTTGCATTGTTCACTGTAATCTTTTTATTGTGTTATTTTAGGTAGACAATTTTAAGATCTGTCCAGGGACAACGGATGAAAAATAGCCTTTTGGCTAATTCTGGTGCATTTGCAGAAATGCTAATTAATGTACACTGTCCCTGTCAAATAAATTAATAAATAAATAAATTTCAGACATACAAAAATAAACCAAACAAAACATTAAAAAAAATGTACTAATAAGTTAAATAAGCAAAACATTCAATAAACAATCAATAAACAATAAGTAGCATTAGCCAACATAGACATGTCTGAAAATGAGTAGGAAGAAATATACACTTATTTAATCCTACCCCTTTTCCATAACTCAGTAAATTATTATTATTAATATTTCAATATCATATTGTAAAGTGATCACATTTAGCTTTGGCCTGAATCACCTGAATCAACAGCAATGATGGTAACCAAGTACAATGATTCCCCCTCTCGGTCCAGACTGTGTAAAATTTGGAACATGCCACTGGGAGTGATGGAGAACAAACCATTACTATTTTCTTTCTGTATGAAATAGGTAAGCTGGCTGTTGATGCCTAAATCTTCATCCAAAGCTGATACCTGGTTCAAACAGACAAACAATTGAAAAATAACATAAAAATATTTTGTAGTCAACATTCAATAAAGTCTTCGGTTAATAAAGAGCCAGTAGCACCTGACGTGTTAGCTGAGCGGGGTCCTCCTCATTCTCCATTACATGTATGGTCAGTGTTTGTGGAGTAAAGACGGGTGCAAAGTCGTTGACATCCAACACTGTGACGCTGATAGCAGCAGTAGCAGATCTGTGTTTATTCCCCTGATCCACAGCTGTTAGGGTTAAGGTGTAGTTTGAATCCCTCTCCCTGTCCAGTTTGTCCATGACTGTGATGACACCTCGAACCGCGTCCACCACAAAAGGTCTGGTCTGGGTCAATATGTATCGCACTTGTCCATTTGTCCCAATGTCTCGATCAAGAGCCTGAACCTGACACAGACTCGTTCCTCTGGGGATATCCTCGCTGATTGTCAAGCTGTAGGTGCTTTGAGAGAACTCAGGGTCATGGTCATTAGCATCCTCAACGTGCACCGTGAGATTCATAATGGTGGCCATCCTGGGTGAGCCTTTATCAGTGGCTGTTACAGTAATAGTCCGGGTGTCTACCTGTTCCCTGTCCAATTCCTCCTTCAGGTATATTTTGCCACTCCTGTTATCAATGCTAAACATGCCACCAGAAGTGTTGTTTAAATAATATAAAACTTCCCCGTTGGATCCAATGTCTTCATCCACAGCATGAACAGTCATTATAACAGAATGAAGTGCAGTGTCCTCTGGTATACTGACTATTTTTCCTGACACAAACAATGGAGCATTGTCATTGACATCATCAACCACCACACTGACATGCGCTGTGCTGGTGAACTGTAAAGACACAGGCTGGACACAGTCATTGGCTGTCACAGTCAGATTGTACAAGGGTTGTCTCTCTCTGTCTAACTCTCTGTTCAGGCATAAACTACCAGCTGTGTTTATGAAGAAAACTTCCTCTTTATCTCCACCGGCCACTCTTAGCTTCAAGTCTCCATTGTCCCCTGGCAGAGAGGAAAAGATAATACATGACGTTATCACAAATTATGGAATGTCCTTCTCGTAATGGCTTGGTGTACTATATCTAAGTATGTTGTGGGTGTTAGAGGACTAAGGAATATATCTAATTGTGAATTAGTGCAAAATAGTGCCATAAGATATTTTCTGGGTGTGCATAAATATACCCCGACATTGGCAATAGTGGGAGACATGGGATGGGAATCATGTGAGGCTCGCTGGAAGATATGTATGGCCCAATTATGGAATCGTTTATTAGATATGGACGCAAATAGGTTGACAAGGAAAATATTTCTCTGGGATAAACACATTCTTGGTCCTTGGTCTAACGATATATGCAAATTGTTTTGTAATTATGGTTTTGATGAGTTCTTTTTAAATAATGAAAAGCTGAATATTGGTTTATTTAAAAAATCTGTGTTTGCTAAAGACAAAAAGCAGTGGGCCGACGATATATGGGCTAAGCCAAAATTGCGTATTTTTGTGATGATAAAACTGGAATATGGCACAGAGAATTATGTTGTATATAATTTGTCAAAAAGGCAAAGATCTTTATGTGCTCAAGTGAGATCTGGGGTTTTGCCTTTGACTGTTGAAAGAGGACGATATGTTAACGTAGAAGAGGAAAAACAGATCTGTCCCATGTGTTGTTTGAATATATATTTTTTTTTGATAATAATTTTTGATTTGATATAGAAAATGAGTTCCATTTTGTTTTCTATTGTCCTTTTTATTGTGAACAGCGTGATTTTTTGTTTCGTAGGATAAAAGCAGAGATTGATTTGGTAAATATGGATGATGCTCAAAGACTGAGATGGCTGTTCACATATGAAACATATAAATTAGCCAATTATCTAGATAAAGCTTGGGAGAAGAGGAAAAAAGCTCTTTATCGAGATGAATTGTAGATGAGAATTTGTTGTTTGTATGTAATGTGTGTGTGTGTGTGTGTGTGTGTGTGTGTGTGTGTGTGTGTGTGTGTGTGTGTGTGTGTGTATATATATATATCTGTATATGTATATATTTGTATTCATGTATTTCTCCAAATAATTTGTATATGTGACAGGAAGACATTTGTTAAATAAGTAAGTTTGTGGTGTCTTGTAATCCCATGTGGGATGGGCCAAAATGTTTATGAAAATGTTTACAGAAATAAAATATAACTAACTAACTATAAATCAGGGAACAAAACGTTGCACTTTGCACAGGACAGACTGAAACACCTGTTTGCTGCTAAGTATGCTAAGAATATACTTTAATCAACTACTCATTTGCTATAAAAAAGAGGCTAAGAATAGGAATTAACTGGCAAGTCTGAAAGAAAGGCTCTGCCAACAGATCACTGGCAGATGTTTTTGAAGTAAGGACTTTTTTTTTTAAAGGTACAGACTTTAGCCTCCAACTAAACATAAGATTTAGATTTTCAGGCATTTTCACAATCAAATAAATAAATAAACAAACAAACACAAAGTATAAATATTTCTGGATTGGACTTCCCAAATGTGGCATGTCCAGCTAAACTATTGTTCATGTTGTTAGCTTCACCACAAAAGACTAAACAACAAGGGCACTGATGAGGGCAACCGGGACAAAGTATCAACAAATGAATACGGTAAAAAGAAAAGAAAGAGGAAGTAAAATAAAATAAAATGGAACAAGGGCTGGATCAAAGTAAGTTGTGCATTCAATATCCTAATTGGATTTGGCAAAAAAGACTTGCTATACACACAGATCAGTAAGCCTGACTTAGTACCAACGTACCCACCAGTTTGAAACAAACAGGAGAACACGGCACAGCTCAGGTAAAATATCAGCAGAACTTTCACCTATGCTGTGCATTAGCTCTTTAGCCCACTGTCAAATATTACATTATATATGTATCTCTTTTTCTCTGCAATTAAGTAATTCTACAACAATTAATTAAACATTAAAAGGTGCCTTTAGTTGTATTTAAATTCAAATAAACTCTACATGGTGAGTTATTTCCCCAACAATGCTTATTGAACATGTAGATGCTGTTTTAGATAGGTAAGGTGCATTAAACAGCCTGTGGCACAGACAGACCTGTACCAGATGGGAGGCCAGTTTCTCAGTCATGGCCACTAGAGGGGGTCATTGGCAAACACAGACTACTTGGTTCCTACTGTATGAGACAAACATCTCATGGGGAGAAACTCACCTGAACATTAAAAAACTTTGCAAACTACATATCTGCATATCCAAAACTTTTCCCAGCCATCAACAAATATTTCTTTTTTACAACAATGTTTTTTAATCACTGTTGCTGTGCAAAATGTTGATCCTTTTAGGTTTTCTTTTTGACTGTTAATTATGTTTGGCATTGCATGTTGTTGACACCTTTGATCAATGATAACTTCCTTGTTTTCTGAAGATGCATTTATGGTCGCATATATGTACAGTATATGTATGCATGCAGCCAATGGCTGTTCAGTTTGGTCACCTGTTGCAGATAGCCATCATTTTAAGATTGTGATGTTTGTTGGTGCTGCTTTGTGTCTAAATAACATCAGATTCTGATTGATTGAAATGTTGCACAGCAACACTGAATAAAAAACAAACATTGTGGGAGCAAAGAAACAGTGTGTGGATTCTACTCTGCCTTTAAATGCCACAAAGGCCATACAAATGTGACATCTGCTGAATGTTGGATAAATGTTATATTTCAATTGAAGTTTTGCACTTACCATCATCTTTATCTGACACATTTAAAAACAGGAAGCAAGTGCCAACCCGTGCGTCTTCCAGCAATGACGCAGAAAAGGCATCCTGACTGAAAACAGGGGGGTTGTCATTTACATCTAACACATTGAAGTACACCCTGACACTGGAAACCTGTGAATCCCCCTGCTGCACTACCACAGTGAGTATGTAGAATCTTTGTGCTTCAAAATCCAGGCTGCGGGACAATAGGAACTCCCCTGAGAAGGGGCTGAGGAGGAACAGGTTCTCTCCGTCATCCTCCTGCACTGAGTATGTGATAGGCGTGAGACTATCAAACACTGTTTCCACCTTTCCCACAACTGTTCCTGTCAACACACGGATAATGCACAATCACTGAATGATCTAGTGAGTGTAAAATGAAAAGAATACATTTGGCAACATTATTGTCAAAAACAGAAGGACCTAAACTATTCTAAATATTAAAAATGAGGATAGTATATACAGTCACAAGTCAAATAATTACAGAATATTTAAAAAAAACTGTCATGTAATAGTCTGTTAAAAATTAAGTTAATTAACATAATGTATTTGTGCCTAATTTACATGGGGAAAGGCCTCGCTGCACAGAGGACTAACCTGGTAGTGTGTCTTCTTTCACTTCAAATGAATAAACCATTTTGGAGAAAGCCATCTGTGTTCCCCATCTGTTCTGGGAGTGTAAGCCGGCTGTGCCATGCTTGGGCACAGCATTGATAGATGTATAATACCAGGAGGGACCTAAGACGATATCTGCAAACTGTCCCTCGATGCTCCCATTCTCTGTATTTCCAGATAAAGGTTCATGAGAGGATGTAGTACTAAACACCTGAGGAACCATGGGAAAAAGAAATAAATCATTCTTGCTTACTTGAGTCTTCAAAGTCTTCTAAGTTTCAATGCGAGTTGAGCATGTTAAGTCTTATTTTCTTGTCTAAATGAAATGTGCATACAACTTAAATGATAGACAGAGATCCGTTATTGTTCCAGAAGGAGATTTGTTTTACAGTCTGTACAAATTACACACATTTAAATGCACTATGAGTTGATAAATTATTAAAATATCAAATGTGATTAATTTGTTTAAACACAAGTTTTAATCAGTTGTCTCTCACTGGTGCAACATATGAGCTAACAGGCCAACTTACCAGAAAATGAAACAATAAAATTGTATATTTTCTGCAGTGTCGAGTAGAGTCCATCATAAAGTTTGCTTCCTAAGTGCAGTCCTCATATTTGCAAAATCGAGTGAGAAAAGAAGATCCTAAGCAAAACAAAACTCCTGGAAACGGCACAGCATTGCTTTCACACAAGACCAACAAATGGAAAACTATAAAAGCTGTATCCATAGTGATTACTCAATCTTCTGAGCTTGTAATCCTGACTGACACACCCCTTTGACATCACCCTATGCAAATCCTGAAGGGGGGGAAAAAACAATTTTAAAGCTCCAAAATACAGCAGATTGAAAGTTTGTTGTTGTTATATGTATTTCAAAAGAAGCATGCCTGGCAATATTTAAATAAATTAGTCCACATGTCCTTGCTTTCTTTATAAAATGAATTTTGTGAAGTCAAAAAATAATATATTACCATGCATTACTGAATCAGTCTCTTTTATATTCTCTCCATGGATTTTGCTATTGAAGTTCCTAGATGTGGAGATGAAATGCACTCTTTGAACAGTTGTCTCTTCTAAAGTAACCTAGAGGGAGCCTTTCTTTCTGAATGTCTGACAGGGAATTCATTCAAAGACTGCAAAGCATCCATTCAATGCGTGAAAGGAGTGGAGAGAAAAGAAAACTGCTGCTCTGAAGCACAGGTTTCAAAAGAGAGCTGACATGATACTGTGGGACAGAATGTTAAAGCTGAACTTAGATTAACAGATTGTTAGTGTACCAACACAACTATAACAGTTTCCTGGAGCAATTGTACATAATTAATTAGAGTATGTGACTAGCATTGCCAAAACAGTTTCTCTTTGATTTTCAAACTGAACTTACTGCATCTTATGGGATTACATTTATGGTTTACTGAACTACTGTTACTATAACTCATAATATAACTGGTACACAGGGGAACAGGACCACTATCATCACTGCTTTTCCCCCCAACACAAACAACTGTTGTAATCTTAATGTTAACTAAATGCAGGAACACAGAGGATAAAAGCCTGTTTCTGTGTAAGAGCCGCTAAAAGGAAACCACTGTGGCTTCATTAATATTTGCAAACACTTGTGAGAGGACAGTTCTTTGTATGGCAAAGGTCAATAGTGCTGAGAAAAGTCTGATAAATGGACATGTGAACCCCCTTTAAGTGACTGTGAGGCCACTGTGACTGTGAGACTGTCTCCAATTACACGCAGAGGAAACTCTATCCCAGCAAAGGATCACAAAAGGTCCCTGCCTGGACTCACTGGGGAAGTGCACACAAAAACCACAAAAAGAGCTTTTCTCTAGACACCAGTGAGACTAGGATAGACGCACAACTCAGACGACTCCGTTATTGTCAGCCTTCTCAGTGCACATGAAAATGACCATGGTCCAGTGATTGATGATTTTGTTGACTGGTGTGAGAATGCTTTCCTTCATCTAAACATTACAAAAACTAAGGATATGTCCATTGATCTCAGACATCGTCCCAATATCCCCTGTAGTAGTGTTATCAAGGGCCAGGACATAGACATGGTGCCATATTACAAATATCTGGGCACCTTGATTGACAACCGGCTTAAATTCGAACTGAGCACTGCTTCTGTGTGCAAGAGAGGCCAACAAAGACTCTTTGCACTCAGGAAACATGAAAGACTTTGTTCTACAGAGCTTTTGTTGAGTCTGTCCTGATATTTTCTATCATCTGCTAGTATGGAAACCTCACCATCAAGGATATAAATGTGCTTTTAAAAATTGCGAATGTGGCCAGCAAGATAGTGGGTGTGAAGTTCAGTAGCCTTACTGACATTTTTAACAAACAGATAAAAAAAAAAACCATGTCTGTTTGCTAGGACACCACTCATCCTCTGTACGAAGAATACATGTTATTACCATCTGGCTTACGTTTTAGCACTTCCTTGGCTCTTAAACAGAGATACAAAAACTCTTTTATTCCTCTTTCCATTCAGGCACTCAACTCAGCTAAGAGGAGGTGATAGCCCTTGTTTATACTAATGACCCCTTTTATTTATTTTATTTTATCTTTATTAATATTATTTATTGTTTTGAGTTCTTGTAGTTCTTTTTTTACTTTCATTATCACTCCAATATAAATCTGCAACTATTTATTCTTTAACTCAGGCTGAAGCTGCTGTTTTTTTATTTGTGTTAATTGTTGTGTGGTTTGTGTTGTATCTTCTTCATGTGATGTCTTCCTGCATACAAATTGCCCTTTTGGGACAAAGAATAAACTGAACTGAACTCTTGATTTCATCTCTTGGATGTGGTCAGTATAACTCAGCCAACAGCTTAAATTCATTCTTGTTTGTCACGAAGAAAAATCTACTAATTCTTATATATGACTGTCTTCTTGGATTGAATTATAACCATTCAATTATATAATATAATGACATTTAGGTGGGACAAACAATATATGCACTGTGTGTTGTATGTTTGGTACAGTATTGTATAAAGTACTTGAAAGCAGTACTTGAGTAAAAGTACAAGTATCTTACCAGAAAATGCCTTTGGTAGTAGTTAAAGTCACCTTCCAGAATATTACTCAAGTATCTCATATTTAATTTCAATTCAATTCAATTCAATTTTATTTATAGTATCAAATCATAACAAGAGTTATCTCGAGACACTTTACAGATAGAGTAGGTCTAGACCAAACTCTGTAGTTTACGAAGCCCCAACTATTACAGTGGTTGCCTCAAGAGCAAGCATTAGCAGTAGCTATTGCGACAGTGGCAAGGAAAAACTCCCTTTTTTGTTAGGAAGAAACCTCGGACAGACCCAGACTCTTGGTAGGCGGTGTCTGACGGCACCAGTTGGGGGAGTGGTGAATGGTGGCAATAATAGTCATAATAAAGATAGTGAAACAGTGATCACAATGGTAGTCGTAGTAGTTCATGTCATAGTAGGGTACAGCAGGGCGTTACGGGGTGTAGTGTGGCACAGCAGCCTGGGTGGACGCGGTTGGACGCGGCAGGACGCAGTCGGACACTGCGGGGAATCGCAGAGCGTAGCAGGGTGTAGTAAGTCCATAGCGTCAGCTGCACCCAGGACCCCGGTGTAGGTGCCACCCAATTCCAAGGCGATGTTCTGGGTGAAGAAGAAGCAAAGGGACTCCGGGGAGAAAACTCCCCAGAGCTAGGTTAGTAACAGGCATTTCTGGGACTAAGATGCACACAAAAGGAGACAAGTGAAAAGAGAGAAGAGGGAGCGGCTCATTGTGTCCTTGGAAGGAGCTTCCCACAGCAGTCTAGAGTTATAATAGCATAACTAAGAGAGGCAGGCTAAAGAGAGGGGCCCTGGACCGGGCTCGTACTCTCCCCTGCCGGAACGGGCTTGTACTTCCTGCCTCCCTCTACTCTACTCTACTATGCTGCAACTCCTCACTCCCTAACTATAAGCTTTATCAAAGATGATGGTTTTCAGTTTATTCTTAAATGTGGCGACGGTGTCAGCCCCCCGAACCCAAGTTGGGAGCTGGTTCCACAGGAGAGGAGCCTGGTAGCTGAAGGCTCTGGCTCCCATTCTACTTTTAGAGACTCTAGGAACCACAAGTAGCTCTGAGTTCTGGGAGCGCAGTGCTCTAGTGGGACAATAAGGTACTAAGAGCTCTTCTATATATGATGGTGCTTGACCATTTAGTGCTTTGTAGGTCAGGAGAAGGATTTTAAATTCAATCCTGGATTTTACAGGAAGCCAATGCAGAGAAGCTAATACAGGAGAAATGTGATCTCTTTTGTTAGTTCTTGTCAGAACACGTGCTGCAGCATTTTGGATCAGCTGGAGGGTCTTGAGGGACTTATTTGAGCAGCCTGATAGTAAAGAATTACAGTAGTCCAGCCGGGAAGTAACGAATGCATGGACTAGTTTTTCAGCATCATTTTGCGAGAGGATGTTCCTGATTTTGGCAATGTTTTGTTGAAGTTTAGCTAACTGACCGCTTTCGTCTGGCTTAATTGACAGATATAATTGGGTGTCGTCTGCGTAACAGTGAAAGTTAATTGAGTGTTTCCTAATAATATTGCCTAGAGGAAGCATATATAAAGAGAATAGAATTGGTCCAAGCACTGAGCCTTGAGGAACGCCATGGCTAACTTTAGCGTATTTGGATGGTTTATTGTTAATATTAACAAATTGGGATCGCTCAGAAAAATAGGACTTAAACCAGCTTAGTGCGATTCCTTTAATGCCAACTAAATGTTCCAGTCTCTGTAAGAGGATGGTATGGTCAATAGTGTCGAATGCAGCACTAAGATCTAATAAGACAAGTATGGAGACAAGTCCTTTGTCAGTAGCAGTTAGAAGGTCGTTAGTGATTTTCACCAGTGCCGTCTCTGTGCTATGATGCATTCTAAATCCTGACTGAAAGTCTTCAAATAGACTATTTATATGCAGAAAGTCACACAGTTGATTAGCGACTACCTTCTCAAGGATTTTGGAGAGAAACGGGAGGTTAGATATAGGTCTATAGTTGGCTAAGACCTCAGGGTCGAGGGTGGGTTTTTTCAGAATAGGTTTTATCACAGCTACTTTAAAAGACTGCGGTACGTGACCCGTTAATAAGGACATATTGATCGTATCTAGTAATGTGGTATTGACCACGGGTAGTGCTTCTTTAAGTAGCCTCGTTGGAATGGGGTCTAAGAGACAGGTAGTTGGCTTAGCTGAAGAGACCCTTAACATTAATTGTTGGAGGTCTAAAGGACAAAAGCCGTCTAAATAAGTATCAGGTCTTATCGTTCTCTCTAGCCCTCCTGCACCCCATGGTGAGTCGTTAGAAGCTGTGGACAGAAGGTGATGAATTTTTTCTCTAATTGTTATAATTTTATCATTAAAAAAGGTCATGAAGTCATCACTGCTCAGAGCTATGAATAGATGGCTCAACAGAGCTATGACTCTTTGTCAGCCTGGCTACAGTGCTGAAAAGAAACCTTGGGTTGTTCTTATTTTCTTCTATTAGTATTGAGTAGTAGTCTGATCTGGCATTTCTGAGGGCCCTCCTATAATTTTTTAGACTATCTTGCCAATCCACACGAGATTCTTCCAGTTTGGTGGAACGCCATTTACTTTCAAGTTTTCGTGAGATTTGTTTTAATTTGCGAGTTTGGGAGTTATACCAAGGTGCTAGTTTCCTTTCCTTCATCATCTTCTTTTTGATAGGAGCAACCAAGTCTAAAGTAGTCCGTAGGCAGGCTGTAGCAGCGTCTACAAAGTTATCAAGTTGGGAGGGACTAAAGTTAACATAATTCCTCACAGTCCTCTGTTATATTAAGGCATGACATTGAGTTAAGTGCTGTTGGAATATCTTCCTTAAATTTAGCTATAGCACTGTCAGATAAGCATCTAGTGTAGAAACTTTTATTTAATTTCGTATAGTCTGGTAGTAGGAATTCGAAAGTTATTAAAAAATGGTCTGATAATAAAGGATTCTGCGGAAATACTATTAAATCGTCAATTTTGATGCCATATTCTAGCACAAGGTCGAGGGTGTGGTTAAAACAGTGCGTGGCCTCATGCACCCTCTGACTGAAACCAATAGAATCTAGCAGTGAATTGAAAGCAGTACTAAGGCTATTGCTGTCAACGTCCACATGGATATTAAAATCACCTACAATAAGTACTTTGTCTGATTGAAGGACTACACATGATAAAATCTCTGAGAATTCAGATAAAAACTCAGAATATGGACCTGGTGCTCGGTAGACAACAACGAATATAATAGGCTGTACTGTTTTCCATGTTGGGTGTTGAAGATTAAGAACAAGGCTTTCAAACGAGTTATAATTTAGTTTAGGTTTAGGATTAATTAACAGGCTCGAGTCAAATATGGCTGCAACTCCCCCTCCTCGGCCTGAGCCTCGTGGAATTTGGGTATTATTATGACTGGGAGGAGTGGCTTCGTTTAAACTAACATATTTGTCATGGCCCAGCCAGGTTTCGGTGAGGCAGAATAAATCAATGTGGTTATCTGATATCAATTCGTTTACCAATAATGCTTTCAATGACAGAGATCTAATATTTAATAGTCCACATTTGATTTTCCTATTCTGTTCTATCGTTGCAGTGGTTGTTTTAATTCCAATTAGGTTGTTTAGTATAGCACCTCTTTCGTTAGTGTTTTGTTTAAACGGTCTCAGTCGGGGGACAGACACGGTGGTTATGGGATTATGAATGGGTGATTGCTCTGAAGGGAGCACAGAGGGGCGTGTAGCGCTGTATCTCTGATTATTGACTTTGGGAGAGTGTGTCTGGTCAGTGTGCTTGTGAGTCAATCAGAGGTCTGGGTATGCAGGGCGTGGTGCAAATTTCCACGTAGCATCTGGCTTCCGCATGTATTGGGATGAATCCCATCCCTGCTGAACAGGGAGCCACGTTCCCAAAACAGATTGAAGTTGTCAATAAAACCTATCTTGTGAATGTTGCATGTGAGCTGGAGCCAGGTGTTAAGGGAGAGTAGTCTACTAAAGAGGCATGATCCGCGACCTAGAGATGGAAGTGGGCCCGAAATAAAAACCGACTTCCCAGTGCTTTTTAAAGCCTCAATGAGAGTGGTAAAGTCTCGCCTTGTGCGCTCACACTCCTGAATCCGAGTGGACATGTCGTTATGTCCACAATGGACCACGATGCGTTTGATAGAGGTCGGAAATGAGGGTATCAGGTCCATAACTTTAGCCAGGATGTCTGCAACTTTGGCTCCGGGAAAACAGTGTGTGACAGCATTATGAAACCGTAGGTCTCTAGTGATGGAGTCCCCAATAATTACTGTGGTTAGGGGGAAGAGCGGACGAGGAGTGGGGGGATGTGCATAGCCGGTGACGGGAGCAAAACAGTCAGTGTCGGTTTCAGATGGGCAGGGAAAAGAAGAGGAAGATTGCTTACCGTTCGGTTGTGGGGATTGTTTTTGAGGAACGTTGTCATTTGGCCGATCCAGGCAGTGTAGGCCACCGGACCGTCTGACTACCGCATCCCTCAGAAGCAAGTATCTCATATTTACTGTACTTAAGTATATAAAGTAATTTTCTGATATTAAATGTACTTAATTATTTTAAGTAAAAGTAAAAGTAAAGAAAAACTTTGATTATGAACTTTATTGTGGCTTCCTTATAGTAAAGCATAATATTCGGGGTTTCCACACCTTCTTAAACATCAAATTCAAAATCTGACATCAACAAAGACAAAAACAGAAACAGAATTTTCATTTTTTGTGAGGAAGAATCTTTCACTCCAACGTACAAAACATTTCTTGCAAGTAACGCTTAGGGGAAATGTAGTAAAGTAAAAGTATACATTTTATTTTGGAAAAGTAGTGAAGTAAAAGGGAAGGTTTCCAGAAATATATATAACAAAGTAAAGTACAGATACGTGAAAATTTGACTTAAGTACAGTACAGTAACAAGTATTTGTACTTTGTTACATTACAACACTGGTTTGGGACAAACCTAAATTGTGAAATGAAAAATAACTAGTAGAAGCTCATGTGAAGCCGTATTTAGCCAACAGTTCAGGTACAGTACATTACCATGAGCTATAGAAACAGGCAGGTGTATTGGTCTCACTGAAAAGAAAATACTTTGTCTGCTGAATGATTTAGGTGAGTCAATTTCATGTTTTATTGCTCATTATAATATTATTTATAGCCTATTTGCTTTAGTAAATTGTCCTTAGTTTCTGTTTGGTTCTTCTGGATGAATGACAGACTGTAGAAAATAAGTCTATGATGAATGATTTTAAGAAATGTGAGCGTTTTTGGAAGGCAACCTTTTGTTTGGCTGATTTCATGCCTGGGACAAAAGACAAAGTTCTTTGTTTTATAATGTACGGTATGGAGGTATGTTCATGTCTGACCACTGTCTCACCACTGCAACATCATTTTTTGTGTGTGTCCTATAAGTCCATGTGGGCTGGCCACTACATGTGACACAATACCTATAGTTTAAACTTTTAACTGCATATACTGTACAGTTTACTTAATTGTGGCGCCACCTTCTGGTGGCCACCTTAAGGTTCTACAAACCACAGTACAATAAACAACCAGAGATTACACTCACTTTTTAAGGCTATGGACCTTTTTCATGGCAGACATTTTGACTTGTCATAGTAGGAAAAGCACAGCTGAAATTGATAACCTTAACGATGGCTCAGTTCCATCAAGTGTCCCAGTAAGCTATTTCAGTGAGTCAGCATGTACAATACCAGGGTCTCTCCTAAGTGGAATGCAGCCATCATTAATGGTTTTGAATACACCTGTGCTTTTCCTACTATGACATGTCAAAATGTCTGCTGTGAAAAATGTCTCAACCGTGGAAGCATCAGCGAAATCAGGCAGTTAGATAACACACATTCTTTGTACCTCATACTGTTAACTTCTGCACATTCCCAAAGCATTTAGAGCTTTAATATAATAAAAACTGCAAAATATATTGCAGTTTTTTTTAATATAAATATGTTGTCACATTTTGATTGTACGTTATTCTATTTTATATTTGTTTCTTGACCTTTGCAGTCCATGCTTTTTATTTTCTCTGTTTATTGTTATGCTGCAAAACACCAAGGTAAATTCCTATGTGAAAACCTACTTGGCACACTTATCGAAATCACAGACATTAGACTGTTTTTGGAACTAATAAACTACGTAAAAGCTCATTATTGTAGTACGATGTTTGAGTTCATATGTTGCTGCTGGCCATTACCCGAGTCCAACTTTATATTGTTAATCCAGAGGCAGCTTCACTTCAGACAACGAATCAGAAACCGAGTAAAAATCGGGTTACCATTTAGTCCTCATTTCCAGTTTAGAATAGCTTTTCCACTATACTGTAATATGACAGCAGAAATGAGAACAGGAAGCATTTGTGTGTTGTGTTGCACTTATTCACTTGTGCAGCCACCAGCTATTCTTTTCAAATGAAAAATCTCAACCCCCAGAGTGTTTGAATTATTTATGTGTTCTCTTGAACAGCTACATGCTCTACACATTGGGTCTTTGATAATTGACAGGTAGCCTTGGGAGATGTTACGATAACTAAAATTAGAAGAAAAAACAAACTTCTTAAAAAAAAACAAAAAACGACCTTTATTGAAGACATTCTTAAATGTCAACAGCTGTTTTTGATATTAGAGTGGTATTCAAAGAACAATAAAAAGACATTGGTACAGCACATAAAAAAATATTTTTCAAATGAAGAAAAATACACTACCAACTCAGAAATCTCATTTTTGAGTTGTAACACCTAAAGACTAGTTTCTTTCATTTCGATGTTTAGTCCTCCTAATATGGCAGGGGATAAAGAACTACCACTAGAAAATCTCAAACTTAAGATATGTAGTGTTAACTTTACAAAAAAAGAAAAATAACACTGTACATCTTAAAAACATTAAATATACACATGTTCTTGTCGGTCTGACTCATATTTCAAGATGGTGTATGGAGTATATTAGGGTTATATGGCATAAACAAAACTTCAGGTCCCATGCCTAGGCAATCTATTCATCGTCGTCATCATCGTCGTCATCTTCCTCTTCATCGTCGTCGTCATCATCGTCTGCTGCAGCAGCAGATGCTGTTTCCACTGTGCCCTTAGTACGGTAAGCAATGATATCCTGTAGAGAGCCCAACAGTGTTTTTAGCAATAGAGAGAGACCTACTCTTTTACATGCTTCAACGTAAAATAAAACCTTGAAAAACAACAAAATGTGATTTTTAAAATTTTTACAAAAAACAGCTTTGTCTATTTACCTTGTCGTATTTCTCCTTCAACTTGGCAGCCTTCCTCTCATACGGCTGCTTGTTCTCTGCTGATGAGCTGTTCCACATCTCTCCCAACTTCTTTGCCGTGTCCCCAATGGTAAGTCCAGGATGCTCACTTTTTACCTTGGGGCGAAAGTCTGCACAGAATATGAAGAATGCAGACCTGTGGGGAAAAATGTTTCAGATAAGGTATCATAATCCACTTGACACTTAAGTGTCATAAAAAATGGTGTGGAGCAAGCTGATTATGATACATACGGTGGTCTCTTGGGGGCATTGGGGTCCTTGAACCGCTTCCTCTTCTGGCCCTTGGGGGGATCATAATTCTTCATTTCCCTCTCATAGCGCACCTTGTCTTGTTTGGCCATATCTTCAAAATTGCCTCTTTCTTTCTGTGACATTGTCTTTGGGAAGACAAAAACAGTTTCAAACAATCTTGAAGACATACACTTCTTGAAAGACAATATTGGATTCAGAGAATTAAAAAAAAGAAGATTCCGATATTGAGAGTAATTTATTTAAAAAAAAAAAAAAGATTCAGATATTGAGAGTAATTTATTAAAAAAAAAAAAGAAATAAGATTCAGATATTGAGTGTTATTTATTTTACCTTCCATCGCTCAGAGCATTTCTTGGAGAACTCTGCAAAGTTGACAGACGCTTCAGGATGTTTCTTCTTATGCTCCTCTCTGCATGTTTGCACAAAGTAGGCATATGAGGACATTTTGCCTTTCGGCTTCCTCAGATCCTTTCCCATCTTGGATCGCTAAATAGAGAAGAGAGAAAACGTGTTTTGAGATAAATGTATCCAAGTCTAATCATACAGCAGCATTGGCAATATTTAAATATCTCCCTAGTCAATTGGATGCTTTGTCAGTTCCATCTATTGTTTGGGGGGGAGGGGGGGAGAGGGTGTTCGGGATGACTAATGAGCTATTGTATGTAGAGGCCAACATGATGCTTCCTTTAATACTAGCTACACTCAATAACACATTAATTTACTGGTACTTTACTTCCAGCATGAATTCATGGTGATATATTACAGAGTTACCGTTAGTGAAAACAGCAGTGTGTTAACGTTACCTCCATTATTTAGTAACGTTAGCCTCCCATTTAAATACCATGTAGATAAATACCAAAAAAAATAGCTTCCGCCGCCTTTGATTGTTCGCTAGCTGTTAGCTATTGTGGCTCCGCTCTTGCTGTGTGTCCTCTTGATTTTCGCGTTAGCCTTTTAGCTAGACTAGCTTTATCGAGCTGGCGTGACACAGTGCTCATTTCATGAGACGATTATTAAAATGGCTGATTTGATTGCAAACAATGGCTAGCGGACAGCTATCACACCCCACCCGCCTCTTAACAGGCCTCATATTTAACCTCAATGGCCTGTCTGGATAATGCAGTTTAAATGATTTAAAGTTTCAATAAAAGTGGCGATGACGGCGAAGAAAGATGCTCCGCCTGCATCACTGCACCCGGCGGGCTGCCTCAGCACCAGTCAGCGGTATTAACCTACGTTCACCTTCTAGCTAAGGTTAGCTTTTATGATAGCAACACGGCCAGACCAACCAGCCACCATTACCATGCTAACATATAGCAGGCTAGCTATGTCGGCTAGCTCACAACACATTAGCGGACGTTACGCTAACCCGAGCGCAGTCGTTGACTTGGTCATTGGCTTAATCTATCGCACCTTGTTTTGGAAGTTAATGTCAGTGTTAGGTAACTACGCAGCTAAGTTAGCAAGATAGTGTTGAACATCAGCAAGAGTTTGATACCGTGTTAGCATCTTATCCAGCTCAGTCATGCAACTTAACATGCACGTTAAGGTTACAACGCCGTTGTATACTGTGCAAATCTTATCACAGCCCACGGCTTCATTCATAACAAGTACATACTAGTCGCGTTGTTAATAAGTGACGTTAGCGTTAAACATGTATTATGCTTACCCCTGAAGCCAGCTTTACGTCGGTACGTATCAAACAATGGAAGAAGAAGCACCGTCCGTCGGTGCGCGGTCTCTCGGCTGTGAGGATGTCTCTGTGTTTGTCTTGTGTGTCGGGCTCCGGCTGTTGAACATTGGCTGCCGTCAACTCCTTGGAGTACCTTATTGGACACTCGCTGGCTCAGTCCTGCTTGTTGCAAGTAGTACAGTTGGTTGTCCAAAACACGACGGGGTGGTGGCGCTAAACTTGAATATCAAATAGCCAGCGCCTGGGAAAGATTTAACGTAACGTTATGCAGGTATATAGCAAGTATATTCAAATTGAGGTGCAGACTTGCGTTGTGGAATAAATACCCATTGTTAACTTAAAAGTTATACTACAATATACAATATATAATGTGCAATTAACCCACACGTTACCCGTAAAGTATCAAATATACATAGGCCTAACTAATTTAGCGTGTTATAGGCCTATATATGGTAACGCTATATTACCGGATAATCAACATAAGCAGCTGTACTGGTTAAGATGGATCTTATTTTATTTTATTTTAGGATTTATATTTATTTTGACAGGTTTAAAGATTAAGATTATTTAGTTATGAAGTAAGAGTAAGTCAGGAGTGAAATGTGCCTTCTCTAAAATTGTAGAAACGTACATATTTGGAAGATATGTATATCATGAATTGCAAAAAGATGTGTTTCATGAAATAAAGAAGCAGATTGAGTGCAATAATATATGTTTTGTGTATTTGATGTTTGTAGAGTAACCAGTAAAGTATATCTGTAAATGTACAGTATTTCTCTCTGAAATGGCCAGAGTTGAAGATTATAGCATAGAATCAAATTGTAGTGCACTGTCAGTATGTCAACCATATTGGGCAGTGTTTAATTTTTAATGCAACATCTCCCCTACTGAGCCACTGACAGTGGCCATTCAAATGTTGTAGGTCTCCATAACCACAGCACCTAGAAACAGCCTGCATCAGGGATCAGCTCTGCCTCTGCACATGAGAACAATACCTGGAAGCCAAATGTTCTAATTTTTATACACACACAGGCTTACATTTAGGATCCACAGTGGTAAATTATGTTTTTTTAGCAAGCCATCAATGAAGTGAACTGTTTTCATTACACCGAGAACAACTACTGTAGCGCCAGGTGGTCACCAATGACAACCAAAGGTAATGTTAAACCAAGCATATGTAAAGATTGAAATGTGTTAACTAACTTGAAAGTAACTTAATTTAGTAACTTAAAAGTAATTTAACTTACTTTTGAATTGCAAAACACGTTATATTTGTTTTAGAAGGCATCTTATTATTTTCTTACATTTCTATTATCTTGCTTTACTGTAATATGCTAGGTTATCTAATGTAATTATTATTGTAGAAGTGTCATTTCCCTATTCATACCCCCCTTCACCTTGGGGTAATTTTGACTCCTACCTGCAAAGCCGTTATTTTCACTGGTTATCCAAAATCCTATTTTTGTCCCCCTCACTTTTGTAGTTTCAGGATGACTTTCTTACTAAAGTCTCTCTGATTGTTGACTTATTGAAAAAAGAAAAAAGAAAAACTAGGACTGAACATGAGCCAACAATAAGATTGTCAAGCACAGTTGTCTTTATAGTAAAGATGCAAGTACAACAATTATCTTACAGAAAATATCAGGTATCTTTTAAGGAAACTAAAAGATATTTTAAGAAGGGTCACAATACAGAGGTTTACGTATCTTTGCATAATTTGATATTTGCTCGATTGATATAGTTTTTTTACTTCATTGTGCACCCTGCTCATTGACTGTAGCCACAGCGCTTTGAATTTAGGTCTGGCAATGTGAGATTACCTGTAGCCCAGAGTAACTGTTGAATACTACATATCAAGAATTCAGGGTTGCAATCTAATAGTCATTTTCTTCTAGAGGGAAAACAGTGGTGGGATCCATATGAAACATCTCATAGAAGACAATTTGTCTACCGTCCAAACTCAGCTGCAGAGATTCTGCTGTAAGTTCTATTCATGGGCTTCTGATAAAGTTCTGAATATGCATGCAGAATTTGCTTGTTTCTGTGTATGTGTAATTGTATGTCTATGTTGATGCATATTTAGGTGCCCAACGTCAACTTCATTTATAGACTCCAATTCACAGTCTAGACCTTTTGGTTCAACTGTGTACAGCAAGGATTTTTGCTGGAAGCCAGCCTGCAAACCTGAATGCATTCGCACAGGAACCGCCTCAGGGCAGAGGAGAAACAACCCACATCCCAGTCAGGTTGGTATTTAGGCTGTGTTAGCCTCAATTTTACATTCATAGGTGAATGCCATGCTTGACCTCTCACAGTGTATCGTAACCTTTAAGTCAAGCTATTTTCCCCAAGTCTTTCATCATGTGGAGGCTGCCTAGGGACGCCACACAAAGCTCTGAGTATGTCAGCTTTCCTTGGAACTGTCCCCCATCTGAGGAGGACATCCGTAAGGCCTTGACAGCACAGTACAGCTCCATCTACAGATGTGACTACATGGGTATGCCTCAAGGTAGACAAGTCTGTTGGTTCAGTCTTGTGTATATGAAAGCATGTCAGAACAGCTGAACTGCTGACATTCAAGCACTCAGGTAATAATAATATTTCTCTCTACAGCTCATTTTCCTTTTGTTGTGGAACTTCTTTGACAGGACATGGTCATTTTAAACACGCAGAAAGAAGACTTACACCTCTGCACAGCAGGCGTGAAATGCCGCTTTCTACTGATACAGAGATGAGGGACAATTACCGCCAGCCAAAGCAAAAACCTGAACTGCTGAGCAACTACTCTCACTACAGCTGCAGCACACATCCTAACATGGCCTGTCGTGGTATAGGTACTGTATTCTAAAAATGAAATACTGACCTAAACACAGTTAAGAGTGCTTGCAATTCACCAAGCCTACTGCTTTCTATCAATTGCTTATCCTATGTGTGTTGCAGTTCCAACTGTTGTGCAAAGGCACACTCAGCAGAAAAGATCAGATTTGACCAACTACGACTGTGGAAAGAGAGTCACTGATGTCACGTGTGATAAAGTCTCTGCTGCCCCAGGAGCTGCAGCAATTACACAGAATTTTACCTGAGGAGGGTTAGCATCAACTAATGCCTTTGAATGTTTGAGCATTTTGACAGGTTGCTTACTGATTTTTATTTGGACAGACAGCTAGTTCATGTTTTGTGTCTTTCGGCTTTGCAGAAAAGGAGGCTGTAAGAACAGTTTTGAGTAAAGATGTGTACCCAAACAACAATGAGAAAGTGTATAAACTCCCAGCGGTTGTGCTTAAGTCCCGCTCACCAGAGAGGATATCAAGCTGGCCAGGACCTCTCTGAGCCTCATGGCTTATATTAGTTGTTTCTTTATCTGTCTTTGTAGTTTGTGTGTTTTTATGTAATTTATTTTCATGGTAGGGGTAAAACTGTAATAAATAACATGACATAATATAACCAATATACGTAAATTAACAGTGTCTTGCAGAATTAGATTGCTGTCATTTTTGTGTGTTGTGATAATTAAACATCTCTGCCTGATGAAAAAATATTTGTCTGCCATGTTTCACCCCTCCCCCTTTTTCCTGCTATCTGACATTATGCAGTATGTTTCCAAGACAGACAAATTGATTTAATGGGTTCTATCTGCACAGAATATGACAAACAGTAAAATTTAATTATCTTTTGCTTTGTAAAATACTGTTTTGCATGTCCTTCCGAAAGGAATATTATATTTTTGTATAATTTATTCATGCTCTTGGTAGTTGCAATTCAAATGTAACATGCGTCAACAATAATGAGATGAATTAAACGATGATTACCTGAAGATTGCTACAAGTAGGGTAGCTCATCATATAAGTAGGAAATATCTATCAGAATGGACTACTTCCTCTATAAATGTAGTTAAAGGTAGAGTAGCTCATTCTGTCAGGTAGGGAATATCTATCAGAATGGACTACTTCCTTTTATAAATGTAGTTAATGTATTCAAGTATAATGTAAACAGTGCAACAATTCAAAACCCAATAAAAATATTTGAATAATGTAAACAGTGCAATGTATTGTTTCTTTTAAACAAGATTGAATATGGCTTTAACAAAGCTATTTCTCTCTTTGTAAGTGCAGCCTTCTGTCTTTATTTTTGTAGTCTCAGATGTCACTCTTGGTATCTTAGTTACCATGGGGCCACCTGCTCTGCTCAGGTTTAATGTTAGAGCGAGTGTCAGGTAGACTAATGTGAGATCTGTCTTATTAAAATCTGTTTGGGCATCTGAGGAAATGTGCTGCACTGAAGTCTGCTGTTTACATCACATCAAGCTTTAAGATACACCATCTAACAAGGATGCCATTTGGCAAGAAGACCCGCTCTTCTTCAGCTTCAGGAAGATTAGAAACCCAACATGTGACCAGGTAATCTGTTGCTTTGTTGCTCTCCTTACCACCAGTATAAAATCACACGTCTTTGTTGAGTTTTGTTAGTACCAGTTTATCTTTATTTCTAGAGTTTTAATGTCTGGATAAGGGATAATGGGACCATAGGTTGAGGCCTTGCCTTGTCATATTCAGACAATGTTTACTGTTGTCATGGTGCTTGAGTTGCATCCGTGGCAACACTGAGCAGTTACCATGTAGTACAGGAAGTCTGGTCACCTGGAACTTACACTCCTAAGATGAAATAGATTGATGAGTAGTTTATACTTTAAAAAAAAAAGTCTGTAACCATGTTGGCTACCCTGCGTCAAGTAATAATAATGATCAACAATAAGGATCTTCTGATATACATTTAATGAGTGCCAAAACAATGTTTACCCATAATAACAATGCACTATAGGAACAGTGCATGCATTTCATTAAAACATCTCAAATCCTCCAGCATCCTGTCTGAACTGTGGAGTGCAGGGGAGAGGACTAGAAGCACTTCTGGGCCAGGCTGTCGGGGTGAGAAAGTCACAGATGACTGCTCAGCACCAAGACGAGGGGGTGTCAGCGAGGACAGACAAGAACAGCCTGAATGGTTGGTTCGAGAGCTGCTGAGACAGAGCAGGCGGAGACACTCTGTCACACTTGGAGATGAGGTTCAAATCATGAGACGACAACACAGTATTGACTTAACTCTCAGACTCTGCAGCCTCAAGGTACACAACATATATTTAAATGTGAAATCAGAAAAGTAAATGTGAAATATTTCAACCTATCTCTGCATCTGAAAAGTTGAGGTAAATTTGGATTATTTCACTGCCATGGATTTTAACCCTTTCCCATTGAGTCTACATTCTTAAAGTTGCTGCTTTTAGCCTCAAGGTGTCACTAGAGTGCTACATTGGTACACTCACCATTTTACAGACTCCAAAGTGCTTAAACTCAACTACAGCTGAAGCATATCTCACTCACAAGGTGAACTGCAGAATAAATGTAAGGTAATGTCAAACGTGTCATTTTAAATCAAGTTGATGATCAATTTACATGACAGCGCATCGGGCAGGACAATCTGTCCCACAGCCAGGGCTGCCCATGTTTCAAGCCAAAGTAAAACAAACATAGTTGCTGGGCCAACTACTTAAAAGTATATTCAAATTCAAGCTTTCAAGCTGACAGGAATGATGGACTGTTACAGGAGGCTGGAGTTTCAGTTGCAGATGTCAGTCACACTCCTGCTTAATGTAATGAGCAATGTGCCATGACAGATTAAACAGAACAGGTTCAGGAGTTCAAAGTTATGCAGTTCTAATAAAGGGATTTGGAAAGCAGTCAAAGGTGATGTGAACACTTTCAGCACATCCATCTCTTTGACTGATAAAATAATTATCTCTGCAATTCAGCAGAGATACCGCGGGGAACCCTCGACTCTAGTTACATCCGTGAGGAAGTAGGCTGTTTATCCCTGTTATTTATTAATGATAGTCTAGTTTGAAGAGTGTCATGGATCAAGGACCTGTTGCTAGGAAACCGTGGCAAATTGTAGAGGGGCCATTAACACCATGAGGGCATGGCTCATCATCAGGCCTTGAGCAAGCATCTCAGAGACATATCATAGCCGGTGATGGCTTGCAGTGACCTTTACAGATAGTTATTAATACTCAGAGGTGGAGCCCTAATCATGTGTGTTGATAATTACATAGTCTTAATATCTCCTCTCTAGCACTCAGACTTTGTGAACTGCCTGGTGAGTAGACTAAAAAAAATTGGAAGGAGCATTGTTGCCAGTAAAACTTTATTACTGGTATTATTGTGCTATTTTCTTAGACTATTCATTATCATTATATTAATATTGTAATATTAATTGGCCCATGTCATCATCATATAATGTCCCCATTCTTCCTTTCCAATAAGATTGATGAGACGATATCACTCGACAACCTCCAGAAATTGAAACTAGCATTTGAGGTACTGTATAAACTACATCTTTTTTAAATCACACTGACAGTCTGACTATTCATTTCTGGATGATTTGATTGTATTTTTTCCTGTAAAGGATTTTGAAACGGGTGGCTTGAGATCCATTGATGCGAAGAATTTTGGCCGTATAGTAAAGAAGTGTTTGGGTTTGCCGAAGACAGTAAGACAGTGTGACATTTCTCTTTATATCTTACTTTCTCTCTCTCGCTCAGATTCTCACATCTCTGCGTTCTCTGTGTCTCAGTTCTTTGCAACTGACAACAAGCTTACCTGAATAATTGACAATAAATGTCATTGTTCTTTATTCTTTTGTTCTTTGAATTTCACAGAGCAATGCACAGATTCAAGGGTTATTTAAGAAGATTGATTATTCAGGCCAAGGAAGGATTTCATGGGTGAGATGAAATTCGTATTTGTTTCTTATGGAGCATGCAGCCTTTTATTAAAGAGATTGCCTTAGTTATGACACTTCTCATGCATGCTAAAACAAGGAATTTGCAATAAAAGGTTAGACCACTACGATGTGACAGGGATATTTTGACAACTGTAATGCAGTAAGGATTTGTAGCAAGTTAACTGGAACTCACTGGAACTCATCAGCTTTTCTAATGCCAAGTTGACTGTGCAATAACACATTTGTCTTGTGTTGACTCAAAGGAGATTGTTTCCCAAGTGATAGTCTGCATTGTATTCACTCTTGACTGTTAACCTAATGATCTTGTCAGTGTTTTTTCTTCAACTGGATAATTTATCGATTTAACAGGTTTTATGCATTGTAAAGCTGAAAAATAATGTCCTGGTTTGCAAATTTTAAAGAAGTGATTGGAAGATATTTCCAGTTCTCTGGTGTAACACTGGAGTATGCTTTGTTTTTTAATTTGCAGAGTAAAATCGTTAATTTTACAACTGCACTCTCAAGGGTGTATTTTTCCCTGATGACTTATCAAAATCCTATTTTTATGCAAAATTGAACATCAATCACATATTAAATATAAGACACTGAAGGACCTATCTGTCATAAAGTATGAGGTCTCAACAAAAACAAAAATCTGACTTTAAATAAGGTTAGTAAATTAACAAAAGCCTACAGCAATTTCACAGAATTTCTATTTTTGATTGATAGAATTTATCTATGGATATAGAAGACAATTAAAAGTGTGTGTAAACACTTATCTCCAACATGATCCCTGATGTCACCACCATTTCTATAAGACTACTATTTATTTGAAAAGCATGTTGTGATAATTTCTAGATTGATATGCATAGTTAAAATGTAGGAAATAATATCACCATCTACACGCTTTCATTTCTTTGTTTTATTTTTGAAGCCTTTTGTGTTGCCCGTACTTAACTATACCTACGCCCTTGCACATATAACCATGATAAAAATTTTTGACTATCAACATGCAGGATAGTCAACCTGAACATTACCCGTTTAACACAAATTCATGTGACGCAGGGCGAGTTCAGCACACACATGATGCAGGAGTACAAAGAGAAGCAGGAAACTGAAAGACGCAGTAAGCAGTTGGCTTTCACCCTGCCGGCCACTATGAAGGCGTTGGGTCATGGCATCCCCATCGTCAACATCCACTCCACCCATGATGGGACCGTCGTAACAGTGCGAGAAGATGGGGTTGTTTGCTACTGGAACCCTGAACTTAAACCACTGAAGACCAAAAACATGTTTGTATGTTTTAACTTTTGTACATTTACCTGAACACTTTAAAGATAAGTCTGGTGTCATTCTATATTTTTCTTATTGTCAACAATCCCTAGTCTAGCATTGCCAGACCTATCTCCACAGCGATGTGGAGTAATGTCTTGCTACACCACAGATACATTCTGGGACAGGATAAAAAAAACCGCTCTGGCTTGTTTGCATGTCTTTAAACAAATCACGATCGTTTTGGGCACAGCGACGGTGGCTCTGCAAAATAGTCTCGGGAAGGAACTTGTTTTGGTGGAACATTTGCACCCCGCAAAAGAAAACACCACATACAGTATTAAATGAAGTTAACTGTTCACACAATACAGTAATGTGGGCTATTTAAATTAGCTGGATACATGGTTAAACCTCTTTGGCTCTCATGTATCACTGTGTGTACTTCGTCCACAGCAATCCCACCAATCGGTCTAGAAACGTCCCATGTCCTAAACATATTCTTTGTAAATCTTTCCAATCATTCCCCGAAAGAACCAAGCAGGGCTGCCTTATTGCACGTTCCAATTTCTTTACAAAACTTGCCATTTTCAATGTGTAGTTGCTAGCTTGAAATTCGTTGTTGTTTCCCATAGTGAAGAGATTTTGAGAACGGCAACACACAGAGAGCGGAAGGAGAGGGGCAAAGCCTGATATTTGCCATGTGAGCCACACCCCAGATGTCCTCCTGGAAATGTACTTTGCATCCAGACAAAAAAATCCCATATAAAGATCAAAACCAACGTGTATTACTCCATCTTCCAATACCCTGTGGTAGTCAAGCCCCAAGCCCATTGGTTTGACACAGACACTGATCTAAGCATATATGTAGTGCAACAGTATAGTTCATCAATGTAGTTTTTGGACAACAATGGAGGTCTATAGGCCAAACCAGACTTCACCCCTAATATTGTCCATATGTATAGAAGATTTAAGATGATTGTGTTATTTTGTCACTCTTCTGTATGTATAGTGAGGACAAAATATCATAACACTTTACACTATATTCAGTAAGCAGGTGGGTAAGGGGTGGCACGGTTCATGAAAAAACATCCGAACCGCTCGGTCCACTTGTCTCTGTTCGGAGCGTGTGTGTGCTACACGGTTCGACGCATGCGCAATGTAGCCTCGTGCCCATCAGGTGCCCCTATGTGACCTCAGACAGTGTGTTTCCCTTTCACGCGAAAGAAGAGGTGTGGACATGTTACCAACAAAACGTACAGCTAAAGACCGTGCAAAACATTTCAGACCGTCCTGCCAACCTAAACATTTTAACATCAATGTACTGTAACGTTTTTTCACTCTAAAGTCGCTGAAGCGGCTGCAGTTTAGATCTTGTCGGGTCTCTGCAGCGGGCGGGGCTGCTCAGTTCTCCCCGCGACTGACGCACGCACACACACAAACACACACGGTGGATGCAGGAAAAAATGGAGATGAGACGTATACAGGAGGACCTGACAGCTACGCTCGTTATTGTAAGTGCAATGATAAGTCCAATAAGTACTTTATCAAACCGTATGACTGTGTGTCCCAGCCCAGGCCAGGATAGGAAATTAACTAACAATGTAAACTGTTTTTATGTTTAACATATTCTGACTTATTCAAAAGATGGAGCTTTAAGAGTTCCTCTCATTTTCTTTTAAATGATACATTTTTGTAAGAGCTACACTGAAGTTGGCAGTTTGATAAATGCAAGTTATTTCAATTGATATTCTGTAATATTTCAATATTCATGTGCTAAAAAGGCACAAAAGTTCCTGTAGATGGCAATACACATTCTCCTTTTTTTGCCAAATAAATGAAAAGCATGTTGAAATCATCAATGTCTTCCCTCTTGCTGTATCAACATCTCACCTAGCTTTCCTCAGAGATGGTCCCAGTAATGTGCTTAAAGTAAAGTCAAATTCAGTTTGTGCATGATTACATGATATAACTATATAATTATTTAATAATGTATCCTACATTGTGGATAATTAAGCTATATATCATATGCTGAAGTATATTTCTGGAGTGTTAAAGATTAAAAGAAAAAATAACAAGAACCGTACAGAACCGAAAACCGTGACCCTAAAACCGTGATACGAACCAAACCGTGGGTTTTGTGAACTGTACCACCCCTATTATATACTATATTAATTGGCAACCTACAGCTGAATCTTCACAAATATTCTATATAGTCTATTCTATCATATTGCATCAAATCTACCTCTACCTATGAAACGTGGACGTTTGTGACATATTGATTTGTTCATATCTTACAGAAGGAAGGACCTGCAAACAGGAAGTCAAAGTGGGCAAGTGATTTTACTCTGATGACAGAGTTCAATAAGCTGATGATCGGAACGGGGTAATATGATAAATAAAAATGACTTAAAGACCAAAGGATTTATTGCGTACATTGATTAGGCTTACTCTTACTGCAGGTTCCAGACTATTCTAGCTTTGTTTATTGTGTGTGTGTCTTCGTTATCTTGCAGGGACAGAGAGCTCCAACTTTATGAGCTTTCCACTCTGGAGCCTTATTGCCAGATCAATGCACTAGACACAGTGCCTTTGACATTAGATTACGGGTGAGCAACATAACTGCATGTTAACATTTGTTCCAAATGTCACAATAAGTCCCATTAATGGTTTGTTTTTTCCTCTCAATAGCTACACTGGCCCTGATAAATGTTGTGTTCTGTATGGAGACATGGAGGTAGGTCCTTTTGTTCAGACCTGTTCCAATTCTCAAGCAAGAATCATTTATTATATTCCACCAGATTAATACTGGCGGAGGTTACTTCTTTCAGGGATGTGTGACTATCATTTTAATATCCTCTGTTGGAGATACCCTCAGGTAATTATGCTTTTCTAAATACTTACTACACACATGCACTCTTATTTCACTTATTCAATTAGCCATTATACAAACGTTGAATTCTCTAATGTTCAGATAACATAATGCAATTGTCATGTTTTCTTGAAAATATAACAATGTATTGATCAAATCACAAAAATATGAAATATTGAGCTTTGATAGGCAGATTTCTGGAGCAGTATAAGGAAATATGTTATTGCCTTCAATCACATTGAGTACTACAATGTCTCCAATTCAGTAAGAATATTGTTAATTTATTAAGTAGCTATTACTGAGAGAATGTCAAATTAGATTCGTAGCTGTGAAATTCATATTTCTTTAAATGTCATTAAAGAAAGTGCATTGGATTTTATAATTCCCCCAGGCTATACTGTACAAACCTTTGGGAATGTGTCATGCAGTATTTTAGTTGTTCCAATGAGTCAGTATAGTTTATTGACTGGTAGATCATTGAATTGCACCAGTATCATGGCCAATTCCATTTAAAAAGCTATTTTGTATTTCTCTTTTTTCAGTTAAATGTGGCACATTTTAATGTATTCACGATGAAAGCACATGTATGTGAGATTGATAGATGGAGTGTCTTTCACAGTAGGGATTGTGCACTGTTTCTGGTTAAAGTAGATAACTGAGTCTATGGACTCTGTGAACTACTGAAAGCCAGGTAGGCAGTCAACTATCACAGGAACTTCCGAGTGGAAAATAATACCTTTGCTTCCTATATGTCCCCCGCCAATCAAATAAATGACATGTATTACACAGGCTTTGTGTCTCGGAAAATGTGACACAGTTTCAGGCCTGATTGCACATCTCAACTTCTCTTTTTATAGATTATGGAATAAATTACCTAAGATTGAAAATATGCCCAACATTGCGGTTGACAATGCAGTGCTTTCCCCAAATGTGACATTTGTCAGATGGAAGGTTCATCAGGACTGGGTAACACAGGTGACATTTTACCTTTCCACTTCCACACTTCCCTTACAAAGAAATTAATTTAAGTTCAGCCAAATGACATATTACAATATCTGCAGAAGTTGTGTACCAAGTTGTGTTCAATGGTGTGGCATTTTACATCCTGAAACAGACTAGCAAGCAACTAACTCTTCTCTCTAACTGTAGGCAAAATATTTTCAAGGTTTTCAAGCTGTTGTCTCCTCATCAAATGAAGAATCTTCCTCCCTTGTTATAGGTAAATTAATAAACCTAAAACACAAACTTATGTCTGTTCTTACATATGCATATTCTCCGTGACTGATTTAAGATTCCGATAAAAAGTGATGAATGTTGAAAATGATGATAAAAAAGGCATTTTAACTACAGTGTGCATTAATTAAACTGGGTGTTGAACATTACTCAGCCTGGTAGGAGAGCTGGGGGGATGACTCATGATGACTCATCTATCACAAATTCACCAATCAATGCCAGCGTGTGTGTGTGTGTGTGTGTGTGTGTGTGTGTGTGTGTGTGTGTGTGTGTGTGTGTGTGTGTGTGTGTGTGTGCGTGGTTTGCCATGTCCACTTGCCAGTTTTGTCATTTGTTCAGATAATAGCTTACCCTTTCTCCACAAAGCATGCTTGATCGATGCTCACACACATGGCCTGGCAATAAAATGCTTTTTTTTCTTCTTCTTGAGGCCGTGTGCTGCCTCTAACAGACGCTGAGCAGCAGCTGGGTGAGATCAGAGAGGCCTGCTATGAAGGTAAGACCAAGAAGGTCCAACTGAGCTGGACTCCACAGCTCCGGGCAGCATGTGACCAGACCGTTTTCACCATCTACAAAGGTGTCAAGACCTTTGACCTTTGTCAGAAGCACAGCTTGCTGGTCACTGGAGGCATGGACAGACTCATACGCATGTGGAACCCACATTTTTCGGGGTGAGGAACCAGATGTCAGTGGTCTTTCTTCAAGACAATTACCATGACATTTAAAGGCCTCCTCCTAATTCTGTTTTCATTTTTTCAGGAAACCAACCGGCATCTTGAAAGGACACTCTGCTCCCATCATCTACCTCTGCATCTTCTCAGAGGACAGTCAGATCTTCTCTGTCTCCATAGACAGATCCGTGAAAGTAATTCATGACTCATTTTTGTGTTTTGCTGATATTGTATGTTCTAAATCAGCGGTTCCCAAACTTTTTAAGCAACGCACCCCCTTCTGCATCCTGACTGGGTTGATGCACCCCTGATCTTTTCTTTTTATGGCCAAATTAAATTAAGGGGCTTTTGACTTACATTGGCATGCTTTGTGTTCAGGTGGTCAACATAGATAAGAGGGCTTCATACACACCACACACTGTGGCTTTGGGCAATCTGCATCGCCAGTCCTAGTGAAGCCCAGACCCAAATAAGTTTCATCATATTTCCTTTGTTATCTTCCAGTCTGATGCCCAGTCTCATTGCCTCTTTTCCCTACTTGCCTGGATGATGAGCATATGTCCTCTTGATTTGCCTGTGCTCTCTGATCCTCCTTTACAGTCTCCCTCATCTCATCTTTCTCTGTCTCCCACTCAGTTTCTTCTCCCGGTCCTGGTCCTTTCGGCCCAATGCATCTCTCCGTTTCTCTCGCCTCCGATTCCTCAGTCTCTCTCTTTCTAGCTCCTCTTTCATGATTTATAATTTTAGATGTCCCACCTGACAGTTTCCCTGATTAAGCCAGTTGTGCATATTTGAGTAAATAAACTATTTCAGCTACTAGGCTAGCTAGTAGGCTACATTCAACGTTAAAGCTAGCAATGTTACCCTACATGTAAAGACAGCCTGACTGGCAGGAACTGAAGTGCATTTTGGGTACATTTACAGTATTTATTTATTAAAATGTAAGTTTTTAATTCAAAATTTATAAAGCAAAAACACCAAAAGTATTGGTGTAGTTATTACACCATTACATTTTTCCTCTCGTGCACCCCCTAGAGGCACCACAAGCACCCCAAGGGGTACGTGCACCACACTTTGGGAATCGCTGTTCTAAATGATCCAAAGAAGTACAGCATTCATATTACTGTATATGAATTAACCACTGTGAACATTTTAACCAGCTGTGGTGGAAATACATACACAAGTTTTGTACTTCAGTAAAAGTTTGAGACACATTTTACAGTACTTGAGTTTTTACATTTTACATTCCACTATGACAGTTAAAGTTATTAGTTACTTTTAAGATTAAGGTTTTACCCAGACATGTATAATCAGTTTATAAAACCTGATGTTTGAAGGTCCCATGGCATGAAAATTTCACTTTATGAGTTTTTTTTAACATTAATATGAGTTCCCCCAACCTGCCTATGGTCCCCCAGTGGCTAGAAATGGTGATAGATGTAAACCGAGCCCTGGGTATCCTGCTCTGCCTTTGAGAAAATGAAAACTCAGATGGGCCGATCTGGAATCTTCCCTTTATGACGTCATAAAGGGAAAGGTTACCTCCCCTTTCTCTGCTTTGCCCGCCCAGAGAATTTGGCCCACCCATGAGAGAGAGAGAGACATCATGGCTTTCAAACGAGCAAAGTGGCAGTTGGTCAAGGCCACACCCCCACCCTCCACCTTGCCCCCCTCCCTCTCCTCCTCAATAGCATTTAAAGCTACAGACACAGAAATGGCTCATCCTAAGGAAAGCTCATTGTGGGACTGGCTCTAGTGGCTGGAATTCTGGACCAAGGCTGAATTTCGGGAATGAGACTTCAGATACAGTATTAGGGGACCACTGAGGCCTATATAAAAGAGACTTCAGATACAGTATTAGGGGACCACTAAGGTCTATATAAAAGAGACTTCAGATACAGTATTAGGGGACCACTAAGGCCTATATAAAAGAGACTTCAGATACAGTATTAGGGGACCACTAAGGTCTATATAGAAGAGACTTCAGATACAGTATTAGGGGACCACTAAGGCCTATATAAAAGAGACTTCAGATACAGTATTAGGGGACCACTAAGGTCTATATAAAAGAGACTTCAGATACAGTATTAGGGGACCACTAAGGTCTATATAAAAGAGACTTCAGATACAGTATTGGGGGACCACTGAGGCCTATATAAAAGCATCCAAAAAGCAGCATGTAATAGGACCTTTAATTGAAAATTAAACTACAGAATAAATTAGCTCCATCCCAACCTGTTGAAATGCTGCTTACATACGTTAATTATAATGATGCTGTAGTATAATATAACACAGACAGGAGCCATTCTGCATGATAAGTTTAGTATTTTGATACTTTAAGTACCCATTATTGCTAATGCTTCTGTACTTCTACTTGTAATGGAGTAGTTTAGTATTGATTTTGCTTAGGTGAATTATGTGAATACTTCTTCTAACGCTGTTCACTGTTCCCATTTCAGATTTGGGATATTCAAGATCAGTGTTGCCTGTTTACAGCAGACCCCAAAGCCAGCGGGATTCATGGTGACATATCTGCATGCTCGTACTCCTCTGCTCTGGAATCCTTTTACATTGCAGCAGACTGTATGGCTATGCTCTCCCTGAAGATAAGGTTGGCTGTCATGCCTTTGTGCTTTATTCATCATATAACCCAATGTACTCTGAAGATATTTTGAAAACATATTCCTCAACTGAACTAATTTAAGAATGATGGTTTGTGAAATTCTAAAACAAAAAAACAGCTGATGCTTTTGAAGATTTGTTATTGAGGGATTAACATCTCACTTTACCCAAAAGATACAATAACTAAGATTTTTGTTTCTTCAGAGATGACTGCAGCAGTTTAATATTCATCTCCCTTTTATTCATTTTATTATCTCTTGCCTCTGTAAGGCCACGGCTTCACAGCCGTCTGACTGTTTCACATAATGAGACTGTAATGTGCTGCGGCTACAATGAGGAGTTCCGTCAAGTTGTCAGCTGCACTGAAGGATCTGTGAGTAAATATGTGCTTTTCAACATCACACACGCAGATAGATGACCCAACTTCACATTTCCACTGACAAAATTAATCCAGCCTGTGTTAAAACAGGAACATAATCATATTTATCTGATGTGTAACAACTGTACAATTAACTCAAAATGTTCCTTGTTTCAGGTTGTAAAAGTCTGGGATTTTGACACTGGGCGTCAGGTTTTCGAGTTTGGAGGCACACACAACCTTTCTGCCATCACATGCATGACTTTTGACCCCAAAGGGAGGAGGTACAGTACATGAAGCAGCTTGTGAATAGAATATTTAGCCACTACTTCATCACACTACAGTATGTTCTTGTGTTTGCAGACTCGTCACAGGTGGAAGAGATGGCTCTTTAAAGATCTGGAACTTCAACAATGGTCAGTGCCTAAAGACACTAAAGAAGGGTATGTATTGTACATTTTCATTACTTCCTCAAAACAAAAAGTTGGAAATACTATACTATCTAATAATTGTGAAAAATATTTCAATCTTTCCTGTAGATGGTGAATGTCACGAAGTGTGCGACTGCATCTTTCTGCAAGTTCACAGGAATGTGTGAGTAATGATGTGATATTTGTCAAGTGTTCTTGGCTCAGTATACATTTTAATTCAAGTTGAGCTTGTGCAATTTTTTTTTGAAGCTATGTGATGTCTGTCGGCCGGGACCGGATGATTGACATTTACCCAGTGAGTACAAAAGACATGAGTTCTGCTAGGTTTTATTTGTCAGTTGTGTGTCAGAAATCCCATTCCAATTATTTCTCCAATTCCTCCATCCCTCCATCATATCGCATACCATTTGCATTTGTTTACATTGTCATTACCAGCTGAACTCCATTCTGAAATAGCAAAAAATCTACTGAGAGTTCATGCTGTATATAGCCTGTTTTGAATTTCATTATAGAACCAAAAAGTAGTGTGCACATTTTTTGCTGCATGACACTTCTTGTCATTGTCTGGTTAATATGAATTTTAATGTGCTACAAGGATTTTCTACCAGCAATGTTTCTGATCCAAACATAACATAATGTATTAATATTGAGATGTTTTCTGACTGTGCATCTGTATTTTGTCAGGACATACCTGAGGACCTTCATCACGTCCAGAGGCCGCAGCCTTCATGGCAGGATGATCTGGTGATTAATGAACAGACAATTGTCTTGACGATAACTTTGAGAATAGATATTCAGTCAGACCAAAATAATAAGGTAGGCCACTGTAGTTCAATGGGCTCCGGCTGAGAGTTAGTATTCCCCCTGTGCCATTTATTTCAGGCGGACGAGATAACAGCGGTAGGAACAATGGATGGATCCAATCATTATTCTTCCATTTCTAAAAAGCACAGCTCTCTGTGTTTAAAGTGACAAGAGGACAAATGGGGTGTTTTTGTTGTGAACTGAATGCATGATCACAAACACATCAGGCAAGTGAGCTCTGTAGTTATTCAATTACCACCGCATTCATCTCATTTGGTTGCTACTGTGTATTTTTACTTATAAAAATACTTTTAGAAAATCTGCATTTTTCTAGTGATGGAAAGTAATGACGTATTTTGACTTAAGTACAACTTTGAGGTCTTTCAGGCACTTCACCTGAGTATTACCATTTTATGTCACTTTGTAGTTCCTCTCCACTACATTTCAGAGACAAATATTATGCTTTTTACTCCATTACATTTTTATGACAGCAGTGGTTACAAGGATCCATATTTCTACATTTATAAAGCAAGTATTATATAAAATAATTAACAAAGCTCTGCAGTACACCATTTAAACGCTCATCATTGTGCATTATATAGAGGTGCTTGGCCAGTTCTTTCTGGCTCTGCCTCAGTCACTGGTGCACCTTCAGGCCTGTAAAGATAAAGCTTCCCTGCCTGTTGTGTGTTCATATTACACAGACACACGGAGGACACTGTAGTCTTTGGTCCTAAGATTCCTTTTTGCTGACTTGCTAGAAATCTCAGAGCAAGATGGGTAACAAAGCCTCCTTGATCTCTGCCCTACTGTGAAGCATCGCCTGCAGATTTCCTTTTTTTTTCAACTCAAGCAAGTTACCCCATCCCTTTTATTCTCCCTGTGTCCCATTTCTCTCAGTTTTCAGAATTTCTATTACAAACTGAAATGTTTTAGTTTCTTGCCGTCTTCCTGTACCCATGTTGTATATATACTAATTTATATATTAATATAGAAACTTTTCCCAAACACATCATTGGTGATGTCCTCACATCACATAGTTTTGCTAAGTTTTTTGCTTTGTCTAATTCCCAGTGCAGCCGAGCTTTGGCCTGTCAGTATACCTGACGTTTGTGCAGGCTCTGCTCCAGAGAGTCTGAGCTCTCACTGAAATATAAAGATGCTTTTATCACTGACTCAGTTAGAACACAAGGTGTGCCACAAATGCCCTATGCACTCCCACCACAATGTCTTATAGGGTTAGCTCAATATTTTATCCCCTGCAGTTTTTTCTTGCACACTTTTAAAATTATATGATCATTTCATGATTACTGTGTATTCAAAAAGCAACACGTTTCTCAAACAGCACCTCAATAAATGCAGATGATTAGATCCTCTAAAATGTCACAGTTTAGTAATTCAAGGCACGTCAGATAGCTGCTAACACCATTGGTATTCTTTAGGGATTCTATTTCTCATCATTGAGGATCTATATTTGGTAAATTGTGAAAAAAAAACACTCATTTAATGTGAATGCCCAACCTTTAGACTATTATTATATTATATTTTATAATATATATAACAACTATGCTGTATCAATAAGCAAGACTCTCCAGCAATTTGTTGTACTAAGGCAGTGGTGCTTCGAGCTAAATGCTAATCTGCATTAGCATGCTGGCGTTTAGCTGGTATAATGTTTACAAAACCTACCATCTTAGTTTAGCGTTGTTAGCATTTAACATTAGCTTTAACATTTGCTCATTATCACTAAACATAAAGTGCAGCTGAGGTAGATGGGAGTCATTAGTTTTGCAGGTACTTAGTCACGGAACAAAGTATGGGACAAGTGAACATGTTGTCCTAATGGTGGCGCTAGTCGAAATGTCAGGGGATCACTAAAAATCATGTGGATTTATCGTCCGAGCACCATGGATATCTGGACCGAATTGCATGGCAATCAATCAAGTAATTGTTAGGATATTTCACAAATAACTAAACTCATTTTCCTAAACATTTCTACTATTCTAAACACACTTTCAGGTAAAATCACCAACTACAATAATGAATGCAGCTTAATGCTCTCAACACTGTCCCTTTAGTCCTCAATAATATCACACAGACTAGAGCGCCTTTATCTCATTTGACCAGTATAAAGTGGTCCGACTACCTCTACCTCTACCAGCAGGGCAGTTCTCTCTCTACATGAGCTGTAGGAGGGAACATTCATTCTAAGTATTGCTGTATGATCCATTGTAGGAGGTGCGGCAGAGTCCCCTTCCATCTCTGTCATTATGGCTGGAGGGTACACTCACCCCCAAAGAGGCCCATTAACAGAGCAGAAATAATGCATTACAGAGGCCAGAAAGAAACGTGACGCCTTTGATTTGACAGAGCCCTCTCTTGGAATTGTTTTTCATTAATGGCTTGCAGGAGGAAGATCAATGGGTTGTTCTGTAGATATTAGTGTCTTTGTGATTTTTTTGTTTCTCCAGATGGTCAGTGTTGTGTTGCATCTCATTAATATTTTAAAACTTGTCCCAGTTCAGCTAAATATTGTGCTTGGTCTTTGAATATATTGTACAGTAATTTCACTTATCAGAGCCTATGTCAAAATTGCCATCTGCTTTTCCTGATTTGTGTACAGTTTCTTGTTGACAGCATCGTTCCGCGTAACATCTTCCTGTTGAGTTCAGTGAAAGAAGCGCATACTGTAAAGCACAAGATGGATTGCTTTGTGTCAGTGTGAAATACAGTGGCAGGAGTCATGTTTGGCTTGTTTGCTCAGGGGTTTGACATCAAATCAGTCGATTCAAAATGTGTGACACACTTTGCCAGAGTGCTGTAAGAAAAAGCAAGACTTCAATGAAACCTCTTTGACATTCATACACAGTCATAACATTGTTCACCCACCAATCTCTCAACTGTTGAATAAGACTCCTTGGCTCTTTATAGACATCTCTTTGAAGTTTTGGTGCACACCTCTTCTTACTTATTCTGTGTGTTGTGCAAACTCCTTGATCATTTCTTTAATTGGTATGGTTAAAACAGTGGGAAATATGCGCTATTTCGCTTTCACTTCCCTTTTTGCAGAGACCAAAGAAACAAGATATCTAGTATTTCTTTAAGGTTCTGTACCATTAGTTCCATATCAGGCTTTATCTGTTAGAAAATACTATTTGGTTATGAAACTTTGCACTTTTCTTGCCAGTGTCATCTTTGAAGCTTTGAACACATTACTACGGTTGGTTAAAAACATGCTGAAGTGATAGGACATGTAATACACTATATCTTTTTTACATACAAACAAAGACAACAATCTTCCATAAATTGGAAGCTAATGGAAATAAAACTACTGTGGTTGAACTATTGAACTTCTTATCCTGTTGTTTAGAGAGACTCACACTTTGTCTTTCCTCAGAAAAATGGCCATAAGGATGACATCCTTTGTGTGGCGCAGTGTCCTCCATCTCTCATCGCCACCAGCAGCTACGATGGAGAGATAATAGTGTGGAATGTGGTGTCTGGACGTATACAGTGTCGGTTTGTCAGCCCTCTTCTAGCTGAACACCAAAATGTTGAAGGTGATTTTGGAGCAAAGCGAATGACGAATATAGTCAATAAAAACTCTGATGTGTTCAGAACATTGCATTTGTTTGATGTTTTTTTGTCTGTTACACAGGACTGGATACAAGTGTTCCAAGTATAATTTTCCTAAAGAACTCCAAGTTACAGCACTTTTCCTCGGCTACAGCTCTGCTGTCGTCTGGAGCCATGGGTCAGTGTTAATAACAGCACTGATTACAGCGCATGATTGCATTTTACAACCTTTCACAATGTCTTTCAATACACTGTTAATTATGTGTTTTCTCTTTTTAAGGTTGCATAAATCTCTGGAATGTGCTCAGTGGAGGAAAATTTGTGGGCAGCTTCAAAGCTGTAAGATATTTAACTCAACAACATTTCTTGGTTTCACTTTTGGATATTAAGGCATAGCACTCCAGTTCTCCTGTTCTTACTTTTACCTTCAAAATGGCTGATTAAACAGTATAATGTGTGGTGCACTGTTTCTTTACTTTGTTCTAGTTTTTTAACAACTAGCAGGTACCTTCCTTGCAGCTACATAATGCAAAGCAGGGACTCTTAATATTGGGAGGTGGGTGAACAGGGGGGCATGAAGCTGAAATACTGTAAAATGTGCTGAAATCCTCCTAAAGAAAGCAAAAATTGTGTTTTGAGGCTATCAAACATAAAATGTTAATATTTTTCACAAAAAACCTTAAAACAACATTTTTGCTTTGCTAGTATAACCCACTTGTGTTTTGTTACCTAGCAACAATGGCTCTTAACCATTTCAAGGTGCTTTTATGTTCATGTATTATTGTTCCTTGATGATTAGTTTCCACAATTTGTTTGCCAGACATATTTTGTATGGAGTGGAATCTGGGGATATGTATTAAGGGAGGGTAGCAGTTAGTCAGCCATAACCAAATAATGAATATAAATAGTTAACATGTCAGTGCTATGACTGAAAAGCACTTAAACATTTTATTATTTTTTTTTTCATTTATTTATTATTCATTTTGCAGTCTCGATACCAACAAAAGATTATAAAACTGGCTAAAACAGACAAGGACATGCTGCTGTACGCTGCTGACCGAATTGGTTACATCTATATTTACAACATGGAGAAGTTTGCTCCTGAGCAAAAATCACCTAGAGGTTAGCTACATTATTTTCTTTCCATTGACTGAAATATGAAGAATATATGAAGAGATACTGCCATCAGAACATGCAAAAATGACATGTCCTGTTTGTTTTTTTCACATTTATTCAGTTGAACACTTTTGGCGTGCCCACACCAGCAGAATTACTGGGTATGTAAAATACACAACACGTTTTATAACAGTCACAAATTCATCTTGTCTTAAGTTTCAAATTGTCGGGTAACTGCAGTCAAACAGCAATTAGACTTTGGGTTGTGTCCTTAACTTTTAGCTTTGTATGGTACTTAAAAGTCCCCGTGGGTACATCCTTAGTGGAACCAATCATTCTCAGTCTGAGGTGTCGGGGCAGCAGGAGCAGCAGAACTTCCTTCTGTTGCAATATAGACAAAGTATAGTAGAAACTGTGTGTGGGAAGGTCTTAAACAGACAATCAGTATAGGCGAGATGCTGCCCAGGGTGCATCTGCCATCAGACATATCAACGGAGTGGATGATTTAGAGTTCTCTGCCAGAAATGCCTTCTCTCATTTCATTTCGTGTCTCTTTATTCTGGTCCAGCCTGCAGATTGTTGACAATGATCAAGTGGTGCTTACCTCATCCGCTGACTACACTGTACGCCTTTGGAGTGCACATGGAGAATTCATTGGTTGGTGTCATTTTGCATCTGTCAATCCTGTCTTTCTAGCCATTAATAATGTTCATGCAAACCACATTAACTTGAGTATGGTACAATGCTAAAGGTGGAAATGCTGTTATTTGTGGGCATGCTCATTCCAGTGTGACGGTACACATGGCTGGATTAACTCACTAAGGGGCCTGGGGTAAAAATGCACTGAGGACCCTTATGGTACCCCCTTCCTCCCACTCTGCATTGTGTATGTGCCCTGTCACCTTTAAGTGTCCATCAAGTAGGCTACAAGTGCACACAGCAGACTACAGCTTCGTTATATTTTGCCTAGAGAGCTGGTAAACAAACATTTACTCATACGTTACTATACGTCCTGGCTCCAGGTTTACAGTGTGGCAGTTACATTTTGGTAATCACACAAATAAAGTTAGGAATATGGACAATGTATGCACAATATTAAATAAATAAGTAAATGCTAGATTTTTAAATAGGCCATTCAAGCAGGTAGTGATGCAGGATCTACCTAAATGCCATAACATTGCAAGCAACAAACAAAAAACATTTAAAATAATTACCACTAACCCAATAACACAGCGAACCTGGGGATTTCAGGAGCCATATAGTTCAACAGGAAGTTCCACTGTGCCCAGCTGTTTGTGCTAAGCTAAGCTAACTGGCTTGTAGCTTCATATTTAATGCACAACGAGAGCGGTATCAATCTTCTCATCTAACTCTTGTATTTCCCAAAATGTTAAACTATTCCTTAAGTCAGCTGTCACTGTCTCGTTGGTAGTCCAGCCTTGGCATACATCAACTACAACTCTTTTCTAAATGCTTTTTAATAGCCAGGGGAAGAGTGTGATCCCATTTTGAGACAGACACTTTTTGAAAAACTGCATCCATTGCTTCTACAAGATAGATGGGCACAAAGCAGATCATTTAAATTTGTGTATGACATTATTTTCTTTGTACAGTAATGATCAGTTTTTTTGTAGTAGTCAGTGATCTTCAGCTTTTCCCACTGACAGAAAGTAGTCAGGAAGAATAAAAGTAAGATAAGATTCACATCTATCTTGATATTTTAACACCTTTTTAAGAAATAGTTGCATGTAAGGAAATGCCATTCATATTTATTTGGCGAAAATGGAAAAATAAGATTGTTTTTATGTACCAATGTGGACTGTATCTGACAATAACCTGCTATAATAATAATCTTAAAATAAAATAATAATTTGACATTTATTTTTCAACTGATTCATAACACTTTGAAAATAAAGCTTCAGTGTCCCTGTGTGTCTGTAGGAGGTGTGCTGCAGGGCACTGCAGATACATGATTTCAAATGGATTCAGACATTGTGACATTTTAAGAAGCCACAGCTTTGACTCTGTCACATTCCTTCAGCACCATGCCGTGCAATTTGGAAAAACATTGAAAAGGAAAATGCTGGTCTTTGTCCCCAGGGACCTTTGGGCAGCCTGAGAGCTGGAGCGTCCACATCCCCTCTTCATGGAAACATCCTGCTGTCCCCTATCAGGTTCTGATTGATCCTCTGAGTATGCCTGATCATGAAATTCTGAATGTAAAAACACATCTTTCTGATGCCATCAATCCTGACAAAACTGAGGGTTAACGAGGTGAACGAAAGGTGAGATGCATTTCTTCCCTAATCATTATCTGCAGTGTAAGCTACATTATATATGCCTCTCTCTGTCTCTACCCCCTCCAAATGAAAATGAACTGAACTGATCTTTGCCTGCTCCTCTTGCGGCATTATTGCAGTCAGAGACACACAGTAAGCTGAGACTTCCCCCAACATCCATCAGTAAAACACACTGAGGAAGATTAAAAGTACATTTTACCCAGAGACTGGCTGAGTTATAACCATTACATCAGCAAAGACTACTGTATATGAGTCTTATACCAGACTCATCTTAAAAAGTGACAGATTTATATTTATATGAATGTGTCTTCTTTTGCATTTCAGGCTCTGTCATGAAACTGTAAGCCATACTAACAAGCTATCGAACCACTGTGCTCTGAAAGGCTTTTATGCTGTGGAGCCACCAAACACCGGTGTAAGATCTGGCCTGTTATAAGCAGCACTGAGGAACTGCAGTCAACTGAATAACATGAAACAGTATTGATCACAATTAGGGAACTGGATCATTGCAGCATATACTTTTATAAAGACAGAGCAAGGAACATTTTGAAAGAATGAGATAATAGTGAGAATGAGGGCTTTATGTAATCATTCCCAACTGGCTTTTTCAACAACAGACCATGTGAAGTAAATCAATGGATGAAATGAATGTGTGAAAATGTGGATTGCAACATTAAGGGACTTTGAACAGAAGAGGAACATTATTGAATTGAGTACTAAAGAAATCTAAATTGCTTTTTCAGAGTGCTTTTACACAAATCAATAATAACTTTGTCATTAAGGCTTCAGATTGTGAGGAAAAAAAGTAAATTTTACTCATTCCTGAGATTCAAGGTGCTCATGTTATGCTTGTTGGCTTTTTCCCTTTCCTTTATTGTGTTATATATCTTTTTTGTGCACGTTATAGGTTTACAAAGTGAAAAAGCCCAAAGTCCACCCCAAAGGGACTTACCATCTCCAACAGAAAACACTGTTCACAAACTGCTCCAAACAGCTCTATTGTAGTCCAGCCTTTACTTCAGAGACAAACGTGGTCACTTTGGAACACACGTTATAATGCTCGCCTAGCTGCTAGCGTGGCACGCCCTCATACTCTGCTTCTGACTGGCTAGTAGTCCTTACCTAGATACTGTCAGGGCATGCCCTCATACTCAGCTTCTGACTGGCTAGTAGTCCTTACCTAGGTACTGTCAGAGCACGCCCTGATACTCTGCTTCTGACTGGCTAGTAGTCCTTACCTAGGTACTGAGCATGTGCGACTCCCAACAAAGATGGAACAGAAGTGAGATGTCTCACTCTGTAGCTAAAACAGAGAGCTCAACACACAGGGTGAAAAGAGGAGCTGCAGCAATGTGCAGTACAACAAAAATATAGTCCATCCATCCATATTCATCCGCTTATCCGGTCTCGGGTCGCGGGGGTAGCATCTCCAGCAGGGGACCCCAAACTTCCCTTTCCCGAGCCACATTAACCAGCTCCGACTGGGGGATCCCGAGGCGTTCCCAGGCCAGGTTAGAGATATAATCCCTCCACCTAGTCCTAGGTCTTCCCCGAGGCCTCCTCCCAGCTGGACGTGCCTGGAACACCTCCCTAGGGAGGTGCCCAGGGGGCATCCTTACCAGATGCCCGAACCACCTCAACTGGCTCCTTTCGACGCGAAGGAGCAGCGGCTCTACTCCAAGCTCCTCACGGATGACTGAGCTTCTCATCCTATCTCTAAGGGAGACACCAGCCACCCTCCTGAGGAAACCCATTTCGGCCGCTTGTACCCTGGATCTCGTTCTTTCGGTCATGACCCAGCCTTCATTACCATAGGTGAGGGTAGGAACGAAAACTGACCGGTAGATCGAGAGCTTTGCCTTCTGGCTCAGCTCTCTTTTCGTCACAACGGTGCGATAAATTGAATGTAATACCGCACCCGCTGCGCAAAAATATAGTGTTTTTTGAAAATTAAACCATGTAAACCTATTCTTATATAACCTCTAAATACAATTATGAACCTGAAAATGAGCATAATATGAACACTTTAAGTAAACCAAAATTAAGTGAAAATATCTCTAAAACCCCTTTGCACACTATCTGCTCAGCACCAAACAGCAGACAGACAAAGTTGGTGACTAGCTGGTGAACATAGTGGAGCATTTAGCAGCTGAAAAGCCAAATATATTTCCCTTAGGAGTTGGTGGAGACCAAAACAGAGTTAAAAGGTGAACTTTCATTCATCAGGTGGACACAAACAAGACTCAGTAATGCTTATGTTGATCCATGCCTGCTGGATTTGTAAATAGGCAACTGTTTGCTAACATGTAGCCGTATCAACTTTAAGATGATAATATTTCTGTGTTGTTTAAATCTTGTTTCAGTTGCCCCTAGTGGTTAAAAACATATACATATAACAACAACAGTTCAGGTTCAGTGCAGGTTTCAATGTCGGAAAAGCTTTTGTTTTCATTAATTCTTTAACTTTTACTTTTGTTATAGAAGAATAACTGAGATAAAGATATTTAACATTACTGATCCAGCTGTCTAGACCTGGATCTGAAAATATGAGAGAATTAGAGGAAAAAGAAAACATATCACATCCTTTTCTAGTTTGCATAATACATCTTTTTCTTCGAGATATGATGTATTATCCGTGTATTAAATGTATCATCAAGGATCTTGTGAAGGTGCTCTGGCATACATTGCATTATTAATAAAAGTCTGCATACTTTCAAATTTGTCATTCTTACATTTTTTTCATTTATACATTATGTAATGCCATTGTTTTAGCCGTTCCCTACCTGTTTTATAACTTTCAAGAAGTGAGAGATCTATCTGAGGCTGGAGTTTGCCACATTAAACACCAATATATAAAAGGGACAGAGTATCTTGTGGTAATTGAGAGTGTATACTAAATAGTGACAGAACAAGGCTTTTAGCTGTGCATTTTAGGTATAAGTTGGTTGGGAGTGAGCCATACTGTATTAGTGCAGACTTGTTTGTGCAAGCAAATAAACTGTGACATAAATTACAAAAAAGGGAATGAGCCGTATTGTACAGTGCGTGCATACAATTCCATTTTGTACAGTCCCTCATGTAATTTTTCACTTTGATGTTTATAAAATTATTTTGATGGGATACCGTTTATAGAAGTCAAACCCACAGAAAACCTGCAATTTATCATCTACACACACACGCGCGCACGAACATGCATGCACACACACACACACACACACACACACACACATGCACGCACGCACACACACACACACACACACACACACACACACACACCTGAACCCCTCTTTATCTTAGTTACAAAGTATGAGGCTGTGCAATTTAATGTTAACAAACAATAAGAGTAATAATAAGTATCCCAGGGTAGGTTATACACACCACATGTATTTTTTGATTACAGTAACTATTAGCACTACCCTATAACTTTATTAAGCTCATAGATTCAAAGAGAAAAGTGGGAGCTCTGAATTATTCAGGAATGCTCAGTGAATATAAGCACTTATAGAGGGAGGAGAGAACGGTTATGTTGAAAGTGTAGGACAGAAATATTCTGGGTGGGAAGCATCCTAATTATAGGTCACGGCTATCCACAAATCCACGCATTTTAGTTACACCCAGGCTATAAAAAGAGTGTCATGTTGAAGTGAAAACGAAAAGGACATTAAAACTATTCAACTTTCATACAATTTTCTACATATCCATGTTGAGGCTTTCATCAGACAAAACACAGCTGCTTCAGTGACAGCGAACTGCAGACACAATCTCTTCTTTTGCCAGCAGACTGTGTTTCTATAAAATAAAGTAACCGTCACTGTCCACAAATGTGCCCTTTCATTTACTTTCTCTGGAGACAAAAATCAAGGATGACTTGCTTTTCTTGTTTTTAGCTGTGGGAGAGACTTGTTCATACTCACAAATCTGGACAGATATGTCAAAGTGCATTTGAATAAATGCTGCCTTCCCAGGATATCAGGATGCTGTTTCTACAATGCACATTACAGAAAAGCTGTGAAAGTGGAACGCCCATGTTGCCAAATGTGGCATTTATGCGGCTCAGAACACAGAGGTCACTTAAGTTAATGCTATTCTTTCAACTATATACAATCAAAATTAGACCATGTTTTCATTTTCAGTATTTGTTGGAACTTAAATTGTTGCACATCGCATTGGTGTTTTCAATAAACTACTGTAAGTAAAGCATCCTTACAGACAGTATTGCTTAATCAAAACTAAAGTGATTATAACGCACATATGACAGACAGTGGGCATGTTTTAATGTTCATTTTCTATCATTTAAAAGCTAAATCAAGCCACCACTGTGATCAGGGCTGAGACATATCTCTCATTTCTGCAGGATCATTAAGCCGTCAGCTTTATTACAGCCCTCAGAAAACCATTCCCTTCAAATGATACATTTCATAACTGAGCAAATCTGTGAAAGAAACACAATTTAACTTTTTTTATATGCATATCTTTGCAGAAGTCCTGTAACAGGAAACTCACGTGTGACTAAAAACCCTAAAAATGTTTCGGTTAAATGTAGTTGTAACAATAAGCCAGCCAGACATGTAAAAATGTCAAACTAGAAACTCAGTAAGCATATTTACATGCCCAGTACACTTGCGTGGCTGTTTTCAGTTATTGTGGTTAATTAGGCCACTGCTCAGGTTGAAGTTATGCTGGGAATAAATGATGTAGCCAATCTGTAATAACAATGATACATGTGCAAGTTGTCACACTTTAACAAGTACAACTTAACGCAAAAGAAAGTGAGACAGATGTCCTGAGAATAGGTCTAATGAGGCTAAATAAGTGATGTCTGAAGACACCTGTGTGGGTGTACCATGGGTTTGTAGGGGTCTTGCTCTTAATAATTTCAGTTAATAAAGTATGACTTTAGTAGACACAAGTCCTTCCCAAAAACTGAGACACTTTTAAAATATCTAGGTCAAAAAAGGATCGATAAGATGTTCCCTGTGGCTTCTCCAAGTGCAGCACAGTATCCCACTGAGCAAGTTTCTGACTGGAAGGCACTGAGGTTAAATCATTCAAACTGGTCTCTACTATACAGAGGGTATCACTGTCAGGGACATGAACTGTGAGCCCTGACTGACATTTTTCACAACAGACAGTTTGACTTTGCAAGAAGAGCACAGGTGTTATTTATAACAGTACTTACTGGTAGACCTAAATGGAATGGAGCCATTGTTAATTAATGCAATTAGTTCCACCTGTGCCTTTCCATGCTAGTTGTTCTACACAACTTACAGGAGGACTTTACATTATATTGATTGATTCTGGTAATCTATGTTTGGTTAGCAGTGTGGTCTTTGAAACAGCATGTAGGTCATGCGGTGATATTAAATTTACATGTAGGCTAGTTCAGGTAATGGAGAAAATGAAATGTGAAAAAAGAAATTAGTGGCTCTTTGGTGGCTAGTCAAAACATATTTAGAGGGTGGGTTGAGCTTGGGGAATATTCTATTAGTTGGTGGACAGAAAATAAATCTACAACTACTTTGATTATCAGTTAATAGATTAAGTCATTTTTTAAACAAAAAGGCCACACATTGGTTGCAGTTTCTCAATTGTGATGTTAGGCTGCTTTGCTCAGTTTTACATCACTTTAGCCTTTAATTAATATATTTGAGTGTTGGACTGTTGGCCAAACAAAACAAGTACAAGAAGATGTCACAACGAAGATGAGCATTTTTCAGTTTTTTGTGTGGATAATTTATTAATAAAGCGATTAATCGACAGAGTAATCGTTAATGAAAATAATCCTGATCTCTGAAATCCTGACTACGGCCCTGTGATTAAAGTTCTCTCTGTATAAATTGGAGTTGTGAACAAACCGCGCAGCTTGGACCAGTAGTTTCACCAGAGAACTTGAAGGCAGCAGCGGCAGTATGTGCCTGCTAGCTGAGCTCAGTGAACCCTTCCCGCCAGCAGAGCGCGTCCCTGCGCCTCGTTCAGAAAATGGGAATGCCTCCGAGGCAGAGCACAAACACACTCCCCGTTTTCCGTGAAACTATGAAAAGGGAAAGCCCTGTTGTTTTTAGTCAGAAAGCCCATGCACTGCGAGCTTTCTCCACCAACTCCACTGCTTCCAGGATGCTGTCGAACAACCCTCACATCGGGCACAAAGTGGCAGGCTGTTTGCTTCTCCTCTCCCTCTGTAAGTACTCACTTTACTTTCTAATCCTAATGTCGGGGGGCTCGGACCACACAGCTGTGAGGGACGTAGAGGCTACTGACACCCTCAACAGTGAACAGTTTGTGCTGTTTTAAAAAGGGTGAAGCTTGTGTTTTGTAAAGAAGCGACAGCGGAGCGCTGAACACGGCAGCGGCGAGAAGACACGAGCTGTGAGAGTGTTTCCCAGAAGTGTTTGAGAAGTGCGGAGCCATGATTTGACTCAACTTCCTGAGGAGTTGAAAGGCGATTTGCACGTAGCTACTGGTTGCCATGTGGGTTTATGAAAACCACTGACTGTACGTTTACAATAGAGTTAATCACAGGAAAAGGGTTGAAAGTCCTCTCCATCTGTTCCCAATCGCGACAATCGGTGTCACTTCGTCGCTGCACTAGTCTAGTGGGAGTCCAGCCCGACGATGAATGCACCCCAGGCTATAGCTACTGTAAGCTTTACCAAGTCAGATTTCTCTCTGCCAGTCTGGATGTGCACCAGGAATTTAGCAACAAAAGTAGAAGAGTAATCGACATACTTTATGTATTCCTCTTTGTTGTCAGAGAAGGGATCATTCAGGCCTACCAGCTAATTGAAAGAGTGTCATTGTACTTTTATTTAAAAAAAAATAAAAATAAAAAATGGTTGCATTTGCTGCAGGAACATGTAAAATTGTAGATAAATTAAATTTTGACTCACCTTCCATGGTGTTGATTGCCATAGCCTTTTTAATGGCTTAAATGTCAAATATTTCGAGTGAATTTAATTTCACTTGATAAAAGCATGTTTGAACCACTTCAGGGCATTGCATACAGAACTATATCTTTCATCATTAAGAATAAATATCTTTACATACAGTATGTCCTGCACATAGAGAATCTATTCAGTGATGTGTCGTGTCCATTGGGTGGGCTGCAGCACATTATGTGTGGCTGCAGCTGTGGAGAGAATTACAGTGAGTGACCAATATTGCTTTGGCCCTGTGTTCCATGTGGATGTCCTCCTGAGCAGAATGAGATAAATGCTGAGCGCTGGAGACTCTGCCTGCCTACTATAGCTGGGACTGAAAATTATCACTGGATAGGATCTACAAATAATTAGCTTTAGTAGGCTACTGCAAAAAAGGGCAACATATATTCCTGGGTAAAAAAGCACAAGTAAACAGATTACAGGCTAATAAAGTATCTATAAATCTTAAACTGATTTATTATTAATTGGATTAGACCTAGGTTAATCAGTTTTTAACCTACACCTCTTTTTGTGGCTTCTGCTTGCTTTACACCTGATCGTGCTTGTGTAAAAAAAAAAAAAAAAAAAAAAACTTGGTCTCTTTATTTCCCAGAATTATCATTTTAAAGTTCTCTGGGAATGCAAGAAAAGTTGTCACATATCAGTTAGGATATGTGACAACATCACTTTTACTCTTAATTCCTGGTTGTGGGTCAAAAAAAATCACACACATCTGTGTTTCAGTTTAATTTGTGTTTAACAACTGGATATGGGTGAAATATTGCATTTTTAGTTTTCCTGAAGATGCTGCACATTGAACAAAAACATACTTAAGAGCTACTATTCAAGCTTGTGGATATGTCCAAAATATAGTGCAGTATGGGAAGCCAGAAACACTGGTGCAATCCTCCGGTACCCTGTACACGAGCGAAGGCTGTTTGTGTGTTTGTCACTGAGTCCAGCTTGTTTAGTTGGACATCAGAGTCTGACAAGACTGCTTGTCTGCTTCCCCTGTATGTAATATTCATGTATCGAACATCAAGGCGCAGCCGAGGTCTGGAGAGAGTCCAGTTTGGTGACATTAGGGTGCCACCTCTGCTGTTTTTCATTGATGCCGTCGATGAGGCTTCAACACACTGTCATTTCTGATGTGCACTGGAGCGGTGACGCAGTCGGGATGAGAAAGTTAGGGGCTACAGCACTCTTTCTGAGTCCTCATGGGCAGCATTTCAATTGTGGCACTTGTGGTAGCTCCACAAAGTCTGCATGTGATTGATATAGGTATACTCCAATGATGTACGATATTTGGGGTGGAGAGAGTACTGTACACAAATTGTGGATTACGTTTTTAAAGCTGCTTTTAATGTTGTTAAAGTGTGGTGAAACAATCAAAAACTGAGGAGGACACGCTGTTGGATGCTGTCCTCCTTTCCTACTTTTTCTTCAATGCCTAACAAATCTATCTCTTTCTGCTTGAGCAGCACTGGTTGAAGCCTGAAAATATTGTTCCTAAGACACCTCAATTCAAGTGTCTTGGGGTTCCACTTCAAAGTGCCAATAAGGACTGTAAGATTGATGTGGCTGATGATGGTAAGGAGAGAGCTCAGCCACAGAGAAAAGCTCTCCAAAAACTGAGCGCCAGCTGTTTTCACAGGTTTTGGGTAGTGATTGAAGGACTGAGATCACAGACACGAGCAGCCGCGTTGAGTTTTCTCCGCAGGCTGGACGGCCTCACTGTGGGTGAGACGGTGAGGATGTCTGTGATTCAAGATGGCTTCAGGGTCCAGCTGCTGCTGTGGCTCCCACACACTAAAAGGATTAGAGGTCGACCGATAGTGGATTTTACCGATACCGATAGCTAGGTTGGGCCGTATTTGCCGATAACCGATTAATCGACCGATAGTATTTATGACTTATACAGTTGACAAAATACATACATTGTTTCAAAAAAAGTCCAGACACTTTTGCCAATAATTAAAATAATAATGTCATATTTATTGATATTACACCCACAGCAATGCTACACAAGCATGTGTGTTGTCTAAAACAGTTCTCCTACATATTTGGAGTCATCCAGTGCAAAAATAAACATAATGGGCATTATAATTCATATAAAGGACAAACAATCTCAAAACAGTGACGCCATTCTTCTCTTTAGAACGGTTTAGAACGGTAACAGACGATCTCTGACCTGGAGGGATCTATCTTTCCCACTATACTCTTTGTTCTCGCTTGGATGCCCATATAAGGCGTAATGTGTGACGGACCTGCCTTCCCATTGGTTGAAAACATAAACAAAGGCATCATGGGAGGTTCCCTTGTCGGTAGCACCAAAGCCCATCTGTCGGTACACGATCCGTTCTGCCTGCACGATCCGTTCTGCACATGCGCAAGATAATACTGTTTTACGTATCCATACGACCTGCACGATCTGTTCCACGCTAGCCTATGGCTAGCCTCCACCGGGAAGCTAACGTTAGTTTAGCTAACAGCTAATTCGGCTAACCGCTAGCTGACAGCTAGATTCAGTCTAAAATAACGTTAACTCAAACGTAATGGGAAAAGCAGGCTACAGCTAAATTAAGACTTCACAGTAATAACAATAAAGACAAGTATTGAGTGATTGTATTTTAAATGAGCACAAGTAAAGTAGAACTGACGTAACAGCTGTTATATATGTCAACGTTTATTTTCAAGTTTTATTTTGAGGGTCTTTTAAAGTTATTACATGCTGTCTCAGCTAGCAGTTAGCCGAATTAGCTGTTAGCTAAACTAACGTTAGCTTGGCTGTCGACCGGAAGCGTGGAACAGATCGTGCAGTGTCGTAAATCCTCGTACAACCGCGCATGCGCGAACATTTTGCGCATGTGCAGAACGGATCGTGCAGGCAGAACGGATCGTGTACCGACACCATCTACGGAAAGCCGTTCCACTCCCTATTAAGCCCCATTGTACCTACTTTGGTTGCAGTTCCACCAGAGTTCCACTGGGGGTGATCACGGTCCAGTGCAAAATGAATGGGACCCTATGGAGCTAGACGGCTAAATTTGTCTCTTTCGCCTGATTGTCGATGAGAAATCTCAGATTTGATTGTAGTTTTTGCAAGTTCAACATGGATTATAGGTCAAAAGTTGAATGACCGAGTACTTATGCCCTTTCGATTTGTTACAGGTTGAGTCGTTGTTGCCCATAACACGCTAGCATTCTGCTAATGAATGCTGATTGGTCAGTGAAGGACTGATTACGATCGGAGATCCCGCTTGACGGCATCCGAAACAGAACCAGAATGCCAGAGTGAATATTTCGGCGTGGTCTTTAAAACATTAGCAAACCTCTTTCTAGCACGTGTATTAACAGGGAGAGCCTAACCTGTCAGCTGTGTTGTCGATGCCTCGAGAGAAAAAAGGAAGCGACTCAAAGCTTGCCGTAAAGCAGAATCTCTGGCCGTATATGTGTATGACGTCATTGACATTTTAAAAGGCTTTTTAGAACAAAAAAGCCACTTTAAAAAAATCTAACACCCAGCAGTGTGTATTTTCTTAGCCTCCCCTTTCAAATGCAACATTCAAATTACTAGACAAAAAATGATATCCTGAGAAAAGTGGATTTTGAGGGGTATAGCTCCATAGAGTCCCATTCATTCTGCACTGGCCTGTGAGCGCCCCCTATATGGAACTCTGGTGGAACTGCAACCAGTTCAGACGCCGGAAGTAACGAGAGAGTGGAACTTCTTCCCTTATTAGAAATTCTTTGGTAGCACCTACTGTCTATGGGTAGGAATGACCGAAAACGTGATGAATTATGGACATCAAGTGGATAAATCTTGGATGTAACAGTTTGGATTTAATGCTCAACAACCCCGAAAAAAGGCACAAGTTCCAGGCTGGATAGAAAATCACCTGTAAAGGCTAGAAAGACACCAAAGACACCCCCGTGACGGCTAACTCGTTAGCTTTTAGTCTCTACGTTTAACTGTTATTAAATTATCTAAATATGAATCAGAGGTGCCGTTTGGGATCGTGGACGAGCCTTTAGGGTTCTGATTCTGACATTTGGGTCGGACTTGCGTTTATTTTTGTCAGTGTTTTAACCGCTTGAGGTAAGTTAGCCTACTACTAATGTTTAGCGTCATCTCAGCCTCGAAAATAAACAAACATACTGTTGTGCTGTTCTTTCTCTACTAATGCAGCATCTATTCAACACATTAATAACTTTATAATGATATGACAAAATGTACTGTATACATACCTTTTTGCTGTCGATGCTTTAAACGAGCATCTGATGTCAGCCTTCTCCGCACAGCATGTGCTCTCCGTGCAGCGCGCAGTAACACGTGTCGAAAATAAACAACACGAGGCATCATAGTTTTTATTTCGCCTCTAGAGGCCGCTATTGTAATGCATGATGCCAGCAGACCCTTCTCAGCTCTCGCGTACTGTGTAATGAATGACAGCACGCGCTTCTCAGCCGCTCCAGCAACGGACGCAACCATCGGTATGGATTTTTGCCGATAACGATAGTTCCACCAATCAACTATCGGTGCCGATTAATCGGCAAAACCGATGAATCGGTCGACCTCTAAAAAGGATCCAGTTGAAGAGTATCAGGCACCTCGTAAAGATGCTGTCCAAAGAGGCCAAACTCTTTCACATTCAAGATGTGCTGGAGAGATTACTGTATGTCTCTAACTGGTTTGGGTGTGCTCGAGGATCCCACAGGAAGAGCTGAAAGTCTCCCTTTGTGCACTTGCCTTTGCAACCCTGTCCTGGATGAGCAGCTATTGGCTAAGGGATGGATGGATGGATGGATGGATGGATGGATGGTCATGATATCAAAATTTTAATTTTTTAAAATAAATCATCTGACAGATCAATTTAGCATTTTAGCTCCACTATTAGCAGGACTGCTATCTGGCAATGGATTTATATGTGATTTTTGCATCAATGTGACCTAGTACTTTGATTTTCAGGTATTTTATTGCCTGGATCGGCTCAAACCATGACTTTCACATTTACTTTATCCTTGGTCTCACATTGCCAGACCCTCCTCCACAGCGCTGCGCTAGTCCACACAGAATTCCTGGATGGGAGAAAATCCACCAGAGGTTAGAACGCCAACACAAAGACAGAGGAAGGGGACGGGCATCCGGCCGAAATAAGGGACTTCCGGCGGAATTCATTTTTTACTGCACACATTTTGATGGTACATGATAAAAAATATTCCACATCATTTCTTGGTTCATTTGGGGACATTTTATTGATACAACTTTTTTTTGGGGGGGTGGGGGGCTCCCCCCCCCCAAAATATTTTTTTGTTGCCCAAGAGCAACGTTGTGCAACAACGGTACAGAATCATAGAGCAAATTATGAATTCACAGTTAATAAAACAATGCTCAGAGAGCAATACAAAATCACAATTCTTTTTTAAATGTCAATTTTAAAAAAGCAGAAAGGGAAAATCACCTGAAACACATTTGCATTTTGGATTTCATACAGACATAGGTTTATATCATGTAGTGAGTTGTGTCATGTCATATACTTCTAGTAATGAGAGTTCACTCCGTGTGAAACTTCAAAAAGCAGTTCTTCTCTGCTGTGAAACAGAGGTGTACGTTGCACTTTTTGCACATCACTTTGGGTGTTCCTGTGCACCCAGGAACCCTGCATCTTCCCTTCCTGTCACACATTATTTGCCAGTGTGAGACATTGTCCAAGCGGACATCCTGGTTAGGGATGGGAGCCGTTGGTCCCTGCTTCCTCCTCTTCTCCTCATACTGTTGGGAGATCCCACCACTGGTTCGCCCTCTCTTCCTGGCATCTTTTTTGGATTTGCACAGGCTGTGTGCAATTTGGGACTTGAAGGCGTAAAGGCGCATGTGGTCTCTTCTCTAGTCTATAAAAATATATGAAAAGTAAGTTTCCAATGCCGATGAAAACACAACAAGAATAACTACAACTTGTTATTTGACTCCTATTTTTTATGCTGTCTATTGTATAAACCTATCATTTGAACAACCTAGCTACTGTCAGAACTTAAGAAGTTATTTTTCACTTCTGCTCAAACCTTTTTCTCCATTCCACTCCTCCTCACTGTCACTGCTGTCTATCTCACTGTCCTCACTGTCAGATGGGATTTGCCTAACGAGTGGATCCTGCTTTTTACTACCATAGAACAATCTTGTGTCCATTTTTCTGTAAAAATGTGTAAAAGAAGTAGAATTAAATAAAGAAAATAGAACACAACTTTAGTGAGAGCTTATATTGTGCACTAATACATGCAAACACATTGTCTGCAAAGACACCTTGAAAAGAACCCCCTTGTCGCACAACGTTGCCCTGAATTTCAATAACAGAATTTCTGAACATGCACAATAAAAAAAACCTCCAAAAACCTAATAAAAGGCATCTCTACACCTTCTTTTACACCAACATATTTTTTTTTTTTACAGTTAATGTCATTTTAAATAAGATTACTAAAGCAAATAATCTTACCTTCTTCTCACCCCATGTGCTCCTGTGACCAAGTGTCAGAAAAGGAAGTCCCGCCTTCAAATGGTGCTTGATAGTTGCTCCCACATCTTATTGGACTGTTCTTTGATACTTTTTGGAAAATTCTAATTAGTTGAAATCATTTAAAAAAAAAACAAGTACTGGAAATGGGGCCTAAGCAAACTTTCTGTTGCCTGAGGGCAACGCTATACTGTAGAGGGTTAAACAGCACCTTTCAAAACATCTGAGGAAGTTGCATATTAAGCATCCTAAGTTTAAAAAAAAAAAAAAAAAAGATGTTCACTGTATCAAGAAAGAGCGAGAGCTCCAACTGGAAGCAGTAACTGGAGTTGTCAGTATGGGTTCTTCTGCTTGAGTGGAAATAAAAAGTTTGGATTTAATATGACAGTGCCAGATGAAGCCTGTGCTTCCTGCATGCCTAACATACAAATCAGATGCATTGTTACAATTGTATGTGCAGTGCAAACTGTGTGCCATCTGTGCCAGTTCTTTGAAGAGCTACTTTTATTATTTGCTGCCTCTGTCACTGCAAAGTGGTTATCCATGAAATAATTATAGAAAGAAACACTGGCATTTTGTGATTAACTTTACACCAACAAAGAAAAATGGGTTAAAGCTGCATTAAGTAATTGCTATAAATAAGGACCAGAGAGTGAAATCTAAAACTCGCAGTAACAAACCTGTATCATCTTCTTAAAATGTGTTCAGACTGAACACAAAGCCCATTTTAAAGGGATAGTGATTAAACACAATGGAAAGAAGCTAACAGACATGGGCTGCGGTCGAATAGTCAAATTTGCTTAGGAAGGTTCCTAACGGAGTGAAATGACCCGGAATAGTTGAGTGGCTGCCATGATAAGAGCCGTTCAAATTGTCTAACTCCCAATTTCCACCGGCTGCGGAACGTCTGCGGATCCGCTCCTGAAAGGCGGTGGAGTCATTAGGTTTCCATTAAAGTCAGTGTGTGTATTTTCTAGTGCTGTCAGTTAAACGCGTTATTAACGGCGTTAACGCAAACCCATTTTAACGCTGTCAATTTATTTAATTTTTTTAGCGCGAGATTAACGTTCTTTTTGGCCTAGCAAACTTTGTAGTTTTTTTCACATGCTGTTGCAACAACTATTAACGTTAGAAAAACTACAAAACCACACCGGATCTAGCTAGACCGGAAAAAAAAAAAGACACACTTGTTTGGGCTTGCGAGCCAGCCAGAGAGTAGTACATACCTGCAAACTAGTCGCTTTTTGGTGAAAATCGCCGTTTTGAATGGGGAAAATCCACGTGAATCCTGTAGATCCGAAGAGTTTTTATTTAGGGGGGGGGGTCCGAGACCCGGTGCTAATACGGCACTGGTGCCTTAACGACCGTTATCTACCGGACCGAATAGCAACGTGGATTCCGGTGCCTTATTTAGGTGCCACTTAAATGCCTGCGCTTCTGTATTTCACTGGAGAGGTTTCTAACACCAGACTGTAGCTGCCGCTGTCTGAAAAACACAGACTCAGCCTCGCCTGCCTGCCTCGTGGTGCATTCAAAGTTATTGTAAAATACCCTTTTCCCATCCAGTGCTTGTTTTCGCGTTTTGTGCTCCTTTTTTTTTAGATCGTTTTTATTGTTTTATATTTTTGAACATACAGAACAGACACATTTTTTCGTTTTTATATATATATATATATATATATATATATATATATATATATATATATATATATATATCTATCTATCTATCTATCTATCTATCTATCTATCTATCTGTTCAGGCACCGTTTTAAAAGTATCGTTGTATCATGTTGATAAGAGCATTAAAATGAGAAAAAATAATGGGACAAAAAGAAATCAAGGGACATTTAGAATAGAGAAAAATGTGCGATTAATTGCGAGTTAACTATGACATTACTGCGATTAATCTCGATTAAATATTTTAATCATTTGACAGCACTAGTATTTCCACTGACTGCAGAATGGCTGCGTCCTGACTCCGTCCCAGCTCCGGCGGTCCGCAGTCCTCCTAAAGCATCTGGTTCATTTTCAAAATAAAATACACCATGCTCACGGCGGATCATATTTCCCTGCACTACACCTTGAAAACACAGCACAGAGTTGTTTCCCCTCTACTCCTCTGGATGGAAACAAACTGGTGTTGGTTTTGTGGTTCTATTCTACGTGAATTTGTGAGATCTCGTGGGTCCTCGTGACTACAGCTGTCAGTCATGGCCACAGCCGTGCCGCACCAAATCCGGACCTGGTGGGTATTGAAGGACAGCGTAGGATGGAGCCGACACGCAGCGGAGCCGATCCGCAGCCAAGGAAAGGTGCTTCACTGCTTCCTTTGTTACCTCCTTTAGCATAGGATACATTGGACCATCCTTTACGAAAGGAAAAGAGATAATGTCATCCCACAAGTCCTTGCAGCAGCAAAATTTAAAGCGACACATCACCATTTCGCCGTTCATAATCATTATAAGGTGCGCAGTAGCGCTGTAATAATTTATTTTCACCCTTTCTAGAGTCTCTGTAGGCTATTGCGTTTAAATGATGCATTGTAGTGATGTATCAGTGTTTTCTTCAAAGATTTACTCTAAGGATGAGCAAGGCTGTTTTTCAGTAACTGTAAATGTTTCCAAGCGTGCAGTAATGTCACTGTAGCTGATATCATGGGATATTTGAACAGCAAAACTAAAATCTGTAGTTATTGACTTGGCAGAAAAAACATAACTCAACTTTTAGCGTATGAAATAATCGATGGCGTTACGCTGTTGACTGCTGTCCTCGTGCGTAAATGCGCACAGTATAGTGGACAGCTCTGCTCTGTTTACAGTTAAGAGAATATTGTCCTCATTAATAATGTATTTCTGTCACCCACTTGCAACCATCTAACCCTTATAGCATAGAATATGTAGCCTACAGTAGATTCGTAGGTCTAACGTGTTCTGCTTATCTTGCATACATGTAACAATTATTTTCATGATCATCATCCTAATCAGGATTGATGTGGATAAAAATGAGTGGACAGGAGGGTGAGCTGAACCAATAATGAAAATAAACTTGATTTGCTGAACACCTTTTTATACAAGAAACAGCCTACAGCTCAGTGCTTTATAATAACAGAATGACATGCAGTGAGTGCTTCACATGAAACGACATCATTTTTGCAAAATAAGAAGGGGAAAAAATGGTGATGAAGTCATATTTTCCACGGGGTTGTCCACGTTTATTAAGCCTGCATGAAACATCACGTTTAGAACACTCGGGGCAAAGTATTCCAGATGCGCTTGTTTCGCCGGCAGACCCACGTCAATAACATTGCCCACGCATGACTACAGCCGAGTGTAAGGACAGTCGGATTCTCCTCGCACTGCGGTTGTCTTATCCTATTTCCTTTTGAATTCTCCTTCACACCTTTCCTTGACCTCATGGCGTTTACCATCGTGGTTAAGGAAAAGGACTTAGGAGGTCATTTTTTGACTTTTCAACTGCAGCCATGGTTTTGTTCGATGCAACACAAATTGAGGGTGGACAGGTCTGCATGAGTTTAAAGTGTTTCTTATGAGCTGTGTGACTCCACGCCTTGAATGCACAGAGATGAGAATAAAAGTGAGAGGAGTCATAACGGAAAGATTGGTGATAAGTTTTGAGTTTTTTCAATCCCAGTCTGAGCTGTCACACTTTCAGGGGCACAAACCATATCGCCTGACAAGAGCATCCATATAGAACGATTCTGCAAAACCCCAGAATAGGTTCAATGACAATGTCTAGTTTCATCTAATGCCAGCGTTTGAAAAATTCTCACTTTATGCAATGTCTGTGCATGGTAAAAAAAGTCAGTAGACATGGTTAAAATAGAAGGGCAAACCTTAATTGAATAGTTGTGCCAAGTAGCAAACACCCATCTCCTACATTAAAGTCTTACTTGCGAAACACCCATACACACTATACTTTTTGCCTCATTTCTGCCTACACATAAGGCAAACTTCTTCCTGCATTGGCATTAACATTGGCATTAGAGTCACAGAATCATCCAATATACAGTGAGGAAAATAAGTATTTGAACACCCTGCTATTTTGCAAGTTCTCCCACTTAGAAATCATGGAGGGGTCTGAAATTGTCATCGTAGGTGCATGTCCACTGTGAGAGACATAATCTTAAAAAAAAAAATCCAGAAATCACAACGTATGATTTTTTAACTATTTATTTGTATGATACAGCTGCAAATAAGTATTTGAACACCTGAGAAAATCAGTGTTAATATTTGGTACAGTAGCCTTTGTTTGCAATTACAGACGTCAAACGTTTCCTGTAGTTTTTCACCAGGTTTGCACACACTGCAGGAGGGATTTTGGCCCACTCCTCCACACAGATCTTCTCTAGATCAGTCAGGTTTCTGGGCTGTCGCTGAGAAACACGGAGTTTGAGCTCCCTCCAAAGATTCTCTATTGGGTTTAGGTCTGGAGACTGGCTAGGCCACGCCAGAACCTTGATATGCTTCTTACAGAGCCACTCCTTGGTTATCCTGGCTGTGTGCTTCGGGTCATTGTCATGTTGGAAGACCCAGCCTCGACCCATCTTCAATGCTCTAACTGAGGGAAGGAGGTTGTTCCCCAAAATCTCGCAATACATGGCCTCGGTCATCCTCTCCTTAATACAGTGCAGTCGCCCTGTCCCATGTGCAGAAAAACACCCCCAAAGCATGATGCTACCACCCCCATGCTTCACAGTAGGGATGGTGTTCTTGGGATGGTACTCATCATTCTTCTTCCTCCAAACACAGTTAGTGGAATTATGACCAAAAAGTTCTATTTTGGTCTCATCTGACCACATGACTTTCTCCCATGACTCCTCTGGATCATCCAAATGGTCATTGGCAAACTTAAGACGGGCCTTGACATGTGCTGGTTTAAGCAGGGGAACCTTCCGTGCCATGCATGATTTCAAACCATGACGTCTTAGTGTATTACCAACAGTATCCTTGGAAACGGTGGTCCCAGCTCTTTTCAGGTCATTGACCAGCTCCTCCCGTGTAGTTCTAGGCTGATTTCTCACCTTTCTTAGGATCATTGAGACCCCACGAGGTGAGATCTTGCATGGAGCCCCAGTCCGAGGGAGATTGACAGTCATGTTTAGCTTCTTCCATTTTCTAATGATTGCTCCAACAGTGGACCTTTTTTCACCAAGCTGCTTGGCAATTTCCCCGTAGCCCTTTCCAGCCTTGTGGAGGTGTACAATTTTGTCTTTAGTGTCTTTGGACAGCTCTTTGGTCTTGGCCATGTTAGTAGTTGGATTCTTACTGATTGTATGGGGTGGACAGGTGTCTTTATGCAGCTAACGACCTCAAACAGGTGCATCTAATTTAGGATAATAAATGGAGTGGAGGTGGACATTTTAAAGGCAGACTAACAGGTCTTTGAGGGTCAGAATTCTAGCTGATAGACAGGTGTTCAAATACTTATTTGCAGCTGTATCATACAAATAAATAGTTAAAAAATCATATATTGTGATTTCTGGATTTTTTTTTTTAGATTATGTCTCTCACAGTGGACATGCACCTACGATGACAATTTCAGACCCCTCCATGATTTCTAAGTGGGAGAACTTGCAAAATAGCAGGGTGTTCAAATACTTATTTTCCTCACTGTAGATGTAATTTCTAGGTATGCTGGGTTGAAGGCACAATCTGCACACTACAGCTAACCTTGGCACGCAGCACTCATGCTGTGTTGAATGTGGACTGCAAGAAAACTCTGCAGTCATCAAATTTGCATGAATAAAGCAAGATGAAAACTAACTTTGTGTTAAATTTTAACACACCTTAATGGCAGAAACAGGGCGACATGAGAATCCCATTTGAGTCCACTTTGTCACCCCCAGTAGAAGTCCAATATTTACTCATCGTTTATCTCTCATTTGATTTGCCAACTGTAGAGGAAAAAACGTCTCCTTGGCTTGCTAAATGTTTGACTGTCCTCACCAGCCACTCCACACCATTTTTCTTTGCCATGCAGGTAGCGTTCCTGTACAAACTCCAGTGCTGGGAGCAGCTGTCTATGTTTTCAGAAGGAGTTGGTACGACAAGCTGAGTTCAGTTTTAATGGCCCTCAGCTTGGGGACCAGTGCAGCTCCAGTTTGTGTTCTTCACTATTCAACCTCTTTGGAAGCCTTTAGTTGTCTCATTTTGCTTTGAACACTCACACATGGATGTGGTGATTATCAGAGCCCTGTTAAAAGCTGACACTGACTGCCAATTAGCATTCATGTTAATAGAATACACCTGCCTCTGTTAATGTGATTTAGTAACTCAAAGTACTTTCATGTGTTGTCTCCATTTATTTCCACTTCCGCTGTACCCATTAAATCCTGGATGATGTGGAAAACTCAGTCAGGCACAAACCAACTGTCAAACAAGCAAACCACTGCATAAATACTAATATGAATCATTTCTATGTAGTTCCTTAGAAGCAAATGGCGCCTGGCAGAACTTTCACATTGAACAAAGAGGAATTGTAGTCCTGTAAAATAGTACACCTATTCCAACCTGATTCCCTCCCGTGGTTATGAGCACAGTGTTTCCTGGCTAATTGCATCGGACGTCTGCTTTAGTTACAAAGACAGTGTTAATTGAGAAGCTTGTTGAAAAGCATTCAGCTAAACCATTCAGATCTTTTAGCATGTAGAGTGATTTGCAGAGTTTCTAATCAAAGCATGCAAGTTCCCCTTGGTGCGGCACAATTGAAAATATGGTTGGAAACAACAGACTTGATTATGCAGGCTGAGGAGGCGATGAGATGGAGGTGCTCCCATCAGCACTACTGACATTATGTTGGGAGTTACTCCCCCTCTCCCTCTATGTGTCTCTACTTCTCCCTCTCTGGGGTGAGCCATGAAAAGATGGGAAGTTTGAAGTCTGTAGCAGAATGTATTGGGAACGTATTCCTGTAGGAAGCTTTGTGTGATGCCAGATGACAATGTAGTCTACTTGCTCTACGTAGCTTATGATTTGCTGGGTCAGATTTTGTGTTGTGAACTTAGGCTTCATGCACATTAAACATTAGACAATAATGTGTTTAGTCTGACTTTGGTTAAGCTGTTTTTTTGTTACTGATAAAAAAGGAGGGAGTGTAATGCAAACATTTGTACTGCATTCATGTGGTCAGAATAATCAGAAAAATTTCTGAGTTTCCTACTGGGTAATGCCGTGTGAATTTTACACTGCATTACCATTGTGAGATAGGGCATGCCTTGGTAGAGGTCTGTGCTCTTGGAGTGCCCTTCTAGTTTTATATGCTACCATAAGCTCATATCATTTGTCACCGTAACATGTGCTTTCACTGCTATGTGATACACAAGCTATGTTTCCATCCACACGTTTTTATCCGAATTAAGTGATATCGAATGAAAAATGCCTTATGGAAACAGTAAAATTCGATTGAATTTCATGAATATCAACTCAAATGAAATATGTTCGGTCTCATCGGATTTTATCTTGATCGATATACGGCTTATGCGATAAACGCTGATGGAAACGTTATTTGCCGAATAAATAATTAATTGCGATTAAGTTTTAGGTCATTTTATGGTTGCAACCCGCCACAAAACAAAGAAGAAGAAGTTTTAGTTCATTTCCGCCCAGTATTTCCGCTCTGTTTGCACACATGGCGGGTGTCAACAAAGACAGATGGAAGTGGACGAACAAGGAGACGCACTACCGGGAGTGCCGACACAAATGTCCCTTATGATGCAACGATCGTCTACCACAGCCTGTAGTACGATTGATGGCCAGCCCTTTCTATTGACTAAATCCCTGTAGCCTTCAGCAGGGGGTCTAATCGGGACGTGAGTCCCGTCTATTGCACCATACACCTGTGGCACAAGGTGCGCTCTGGAGTTACGGAGCGAGATATCATGCCCCTTATCCACTCCAGGTATATATACCTTCGCATCATCCTCGTTCGTATGGCGTTGCACACGGCGTAAACACACCGGTGCACAGTGGTTTTGCTGACTCCAAACGTTTCGCCTACCACTCTGTACTCTGCGCATGGCGCCAGTTTGTAGAGCGCAATGGCGATACGCTTGTCGGTTGGAACCGGAGGGCGATAGCTTGCGACATCTGGGAAAAGGGACAGGCCAAAAAAATTACACAACAGGTCAAATGTTGTCTTGGTCATCCGAAAATGCTTCAACCAAAGGGTTTCCGTGAAGTGTCTCTGAACCACGATCTCCCAGAACTGTTTGGAGCGCTGTCGTTCCCACACCACAGGCCGCCTCCATTGTCGTTGGGCATTTACGTGCATCTGCATCTGCATCATCACAGCAATGTGTTGATAGCGTCGTTGTTTTCTTATTATAGCTTGATATGTCGCTATCAGCTGGCACATAAGCACTATTACAACTTGTGCAATATTGATCATTTGTTGATAGATGGCATGATCCATTTTGTCTAGCAAAACTTTGTTCGCAAAAGTTAGCTTGAATGTTGTGCGATTCAGTGCGAAAATGAATGGAAACACCTTAAAATGTCTAAAATCAATTCGATATACCAATTTGATCACAAAAAGGCATGTGACGTCATTACGCACAGGTTTTTATTCGCTTTAAAGCCGTTGGATGGAAACACACTTTCACCAGCTTTATTCGCATGAGTTTTTTTACCGAACTTCAGATAATTCGATTGACAAGTGGATGGAAACTTAGCTACAGTTACATCTCTCCATTAAACCCTCTGAAAGCAACAGGCTGGCCACACTCCAAAGCTGCATAGCTGATGTGAGACTGGATGTCACAAAACGTTTTGCAGTTGAACTCCTGACAAAACAGAAGTGCTTATCATCGGCCCTAAGCATCTCCGTAATCAACTCCAGCCCCTTCCTGGTCCCCTTATTCAAAATATCAAGGGCACTGCTAAGAACCTCTGTGTTATCTTTGACAGGAAGCTTTGGACGAAACGCACAAAGACATTTCTACAATCATGTTTCAACCAGCTCAGGAATATTTCCAAGATCAGACCTCACAGCTGGACTATTGTAAGACTTTGTTTACCTGCCTCAGTGCCCGAGATGCAGCTAAACTTCAGACTGTGCAGAACTCTGCAGCCAGACTTCTAACATAGACCAAACCCCCTTCTCCCATCACAGTTTTAGCCTACCTGCACTGGTTACCAATTTGTTTTTTTAAATTCATTTTAAAATCATACTCTTGACTGAGAAGGTGAATCAGGGAACTCTTAACCCTTAAATTCCATTATGCACGTCTGTGCTGCGTTTCGGCTGCGCTGTGGCCGCCACTCAAGACAATGCCTGTGATTCCACCAGCCACAACGCGGCGAGGCCCTGAAGCGGTCCTGCTCCGCTAAGAATATTTTCGAACAGAGCCGCGAGCGTTGCACCAGTCAGGCAGGTAATGGAACTGCTAGAGCGTCTGGTCAGTTTTCAAAATAAACACCCTGTGAAGACTCCCGATTGTACATCACTACACTATTTTAACAACTAAAACATTGCCAGAAATCTTTTATCCATGTCTTTCGTAACTGGACTAATGGAATAAACCATTTAACTATGTAGACTACTTACTTTTATGGTTGAAGCACAAATATCCAGGAAAAATGACCAAATCAACTAAATCTGCAAGTAAAGACCTCTGCTTCTGAACGCACGCATCTCGTTGTGTTGGTATGACGCACAGCTGAGGACGGAACAAAATCACGGAGCAGCTGGAACGCTTCACGTCCGCGCCTGGTGGAACACCCCCCCGTTTCCTGTCCAAAAAGGCCTCTCAGGTTAGGCCTGCTAGCTGTTCAAAGTCTAATATCCGCTACAGTCTTCCAGTTAGTATTTTCGATCAGCTGACACTGTTTCTGCTTTTAAACCCTGTCTTAAGACTTTTTTTTTTTTTTTTTTTTACAGACTTGCCTTTTCGCTATTTTTTTTACAGAATACAGCTATGTTGTGCAACCACCTCATTCTAAGTCTGTTTCAATAGTTTCACTTGTTCTACCTTTTTGCATTATTTATTGGAAAATTTATTTTATATGGTGTGTTGCTATTCTGCTGTTCTTGAGTGTTTACTTTCTATATTTATGACGTTTTCATGGAAAGCACGTTTTGCTCTTGGCTTGAAAAATACGATACAAAGAAAAATATTATCATGCAATAATCATTATATTATTACTATTGTTGTTTTGTATTATATTACATATTTAGATTATATTATATACTATTGTTATACAGGTGAAAATTGAGGCTGTTGAAATTTGATTAATAAGATGTCACTTTCTGCAGAAGGATTGTTGTTGTTTTTCTCAGTTTCTTTTTCATGAATTGGATTGATATGAAGGATCATCAGCAGCTGTTTTGTGTTTCCTCCCCTCTATTAACTGTAAACTGCAGAGAACAGTGTCCTCTTGCAGCAACAAACTACATTTCATAAGAAATTGTGCGTGAACATCAGATTCCAAATCTCTTTTGAAGATTCTGTGTATCTTTCTGTGTAAATCAGTTAATACCTTAGCTGTAATCATAACCTTTCATTGTGGGTATTTCCGACTCTTTTAAAGACATCTTATGTGTCTCCCCTTTTGGAATAACCATGCAAAAATAATATTTCGTTGCCTTGGTTGGCAAATTGTACAAACCGGCTTGCATCCATTGTTTTTGGTGCTTTCATGACATGGTTGATTACACTGTCCGTTTGTTCTGAACTGGTGGCTTTACTCCAGGCTTTACACACTGAATTGTTTTGAAGTCAAATCAGCTCTTTGAATAATTTAAGAAGAGGGTTTCCTTGCAATCTGACCAACTTACTGGAGATTGGGTCATAAAAACAAAGTCGCAGAGATTGTATCCTTCTAAAGATGTATGTGTACCTTTTTATATATTGGAATTTTTGTGTGGATATTACGCTATAGCAGGAATTTCAACTTGATTGTTTTCTAGAAAACATTGCTGCTTTGTAGGTTTTAATCAACACTCAGTTGCCCTCTAATGGCTGCTGCAACAAGTCAGGAGAGGAAATGGTTCTATCACCTAATTAAAGTCTGATTTAAAGCTGAGTGGTGTTGAGTGGTGGCAGCCTGATCTGATGTAAATGTAGCACACAAACCTAGCTGTATGAATTTGTTCTCGGAGAAAACTGCTGTTTTTGGATGTATTGATTTGAAATCCTGGGAATCTTTCTGGGAAGATTTTCTCATCTCAGAATCGATGGCAATGTAATTGGATAGAATCTCTCTGGGCTCTAATTCCAAACTCGAAATAGATGAATGGTACTGTCAGAGATCCGACATCACAAAGGAATTGAGGTCTGAGGGATCTTCTTTAAAGGGGTGATAGAATGATTATATAGGGTATTTCACACTGTTCCTTAAGGTCTCCTAATAGGGTATGTAACATTGCTTGGGCTGAAAATTGAGTGCTATTTTAGTAGGCCCTTAACTACCCTGTGAATATGGCTCTATTTGGAACAAGAGCTTTTCTTCCAAATATGGTATGCTCATGAATATTTAGATGAGCTGCGGGCGGGTTTGGTTTGAGCGAATCCCATAGAAACACATTGGAAACGAGTCACCAGGTCTCATATTTCAGACACTGCAAAGTTATACATTGTTTGTCGGGCTATTTCGTTATTAAATTCACTTCTGATACATTTTTATGCGAGAAATCAACTATATAAAGCTCAAATATGGGCCGTTTTACGAAAATTGATGGCTAATTGCAAATTTGGTAAGACGTGTCGGACTTTAGGAGCTCCACACAGTCTGACGAGAAAACGGCAACCTCCATACCCAGTGAAAGTCACCGTTTCTCGGCTACTGGACTACTACTACTCGGCGGAGCTCTCCGCGGAGCTGGCTAGCTGCCAGCTGCCGGCATAACTAGAGTATATTTAGTTTGCATTTCGTCACGCCACTTATATAACATCTACCCCAAGGTCTTATAAAGCTAACAATGGTGTCTGATTTCAATTTAATGCATTTTTGTGAACATTAGCTAGGGATTTCGTTAGCTGCTACTGTCGCTTTAATCCTATGTGTACAGATTGCGGCTAGCTAGTTAGCTTCACTTTCGGCATAATTAAAGTTTATTTACAATTTGAATTTCGTCACGCCACTTATATAACATCTACCCCAAGGTCTTATAAAGCTAACTATGGTGTCCGATTTCAATTTAATGCATTTTTGTGAACATTAGGGATTTTGTTAGCTGCTACTGTCCCTAGCTCACAGCGAGTCTATGAAGTAGGACACGCCGGGCGGCGAGGCAGCACCAGCTGCTGTCACGTAGCCTGCTGAGCTCCTGCTGAACTGCGACACACAGTCGGACAAAATTTGCAATTAGCCATCAATTTTCGTAAATCGGCCCATATTTGACCTCTACATAGCTGATTTCTCTCATAAAAAAGTCTCAGAAGTGAATTTAGTAATTAAATAGCGGACCTCTGGAGATCTGCATGACCTAGCTAGATTCAGAAGACTAAGCTGACCTCAGGTCAGTGGTGTAGCCTATGCAAATGTTGGGGCGTGACAAAGACTTGATTGATTGATGGTTTTGGGATCCTGACGTCAGCATCCAGCTTTGTTGAGATTCGCCCGTTTTCAGCGGCAGTTTCAAAATGTGAGATTTGCTGAGGATAGGGGTATCAATGGGATTTTGAGCTTCTATGTATGTCTTATTTACCCACCGAACTGTCGTTATTCAACTATGACAAGGTAAAATCGGTTTTGCATTCTATCACCCCTTTAAAAGTTTTAGATACATTTTGTTTTTATTTTTTCGTATATAATAACCCAAAGCGAGTTGTTTTGTTCAGCCCTGCCTGTGTACGGCAGCTTTTAGCTTTTAGCCTGAAGAAACTAGGAGACAGTTCAGTTTAAAAGGAGTCATTGCTGTTTGTAACATGTCAAAAATAACATAATGTTTTCTATTTTTACAGTTCTTATCAACTTTTCTGCCGGCAGCTCAGGAAAAGGCTCACAGGTAAGAAAAAAACGTGCTTCTTTATTTCCTGTGTGCGGATTAGTCTGAACCCTTGTGCTTTTACTAGTTTCTTGATAATTAGTCTTAATCGTTCATTTGCTGGTGTCCTCACCTCTATTAAAGCCTTAATTACCTGACCAGCTGAAATGAAGGACCATGTTTTTTCAACGGATTGATTATTGTCCTCCACATCAGAAGCTTAATTTGCTGCGGCACACCGATCTATTCGCTCTATCCTCCGGTGTGAGATGATTTTCTTGCTGTTGCATTTTCCAAGTCTGCAGTTTCTCGATAAATAATTAACATGTTCAGTTGCTCTACTTCTCATTGGTGTGAGAAGATGTTGACAGTAAGTCTCCTGGCAGAGGTGCTTAGCATCACAAAAATGGGAAATTACTGTCCTGCTTTTTACTGATGTCAGCCGCTTCTTTCCCTGCAGAGGAGGTTTCACCCGTTTGCTTTGTCACTTTTTCATTTTTCTCATATTCTTGTAAATGGTGTTAGGCAGTAACTGTCATTAACTAAAGCTCCTGAAACATTCTCTGCATTCTCTGTTAAGATTGTTTGTGAGAAGCACACAAAGATATCAGCCTCTTATTTGAACAAAAAACTTAGCTCAAGTCCTTTTGTCTTTCCCTAAAATATTTGTGCCACATTACCAGTGTGCCTTTAGGGAAAGGATACTGTCAAAACCCAGTCTCACACAATCTCCAGTTGTTTTTTCTTTCCTATAAAAGAACGATTAGGGACAGCTGCCTGTCAGAGTGTCAAAGCAAAGATTAAAATGACATCCATCCATTCATTCAGGAGAAGAAACCCATTAAAGGAATGAAAAGAGCAGTGTTTTTGCAACAGTGGAAATCAGGAATAAAAGTCTGAGCCTAAAATGTCTAAAGACATTATAAAATCTTTGTGGAGTTCATTTTTGTCTAAACTCTTACATGAAAAGCATCAGAAAAACCTCTTTTTGTGTCCACTCCTCCCTTCTTGACCCTGACATGTGGCTGCTTTGTTTTGTAGAGCTTGTGGGGGGGTGTTGCCTAGTTACCGCGGGCACACGGCAGTAGTTTGTTTCCTTCACTCTTCACTCTTCCCCACATGCCCCATGTCTCTTAATGCATTCACATGCATTTTGATTTTTATGATTATTTTTTTAGAGGCGTTTCCCAGACAGAGAGTATGGCCAAAGTGTGTTTTACACCTTGAATCAGACATTTGTTGTACCCAGTAATGTTTGTCGTGTGTTTTTCTCACCAAGCCCGCCTGCAGAGTGGAAACCAGGTTGTGGCCCCGTTTCAGATCTCTGAGCCTGAACAACAACATTAACAAATTAGAGAGGAATACAATTTTGTAGGCCATGAAAGCGCTCCAGATTAGCCATGGAAAGTCCTGGCCGGGCAGTCATTTACATACTGTTGACTATACAACACATACTTATAAATGAACGGATTCTAAAATTAACACACTTGATTTATATATTTCAAAAGTAAACCAGTTGCTGAGTAAAGCCATTAATTATTGCTCTTCCCACAGAGGATTATTGCCTTTATAACAAAGTTGCAATCTATGTGGGGCCTTGTCAGCGTAGCTTAAAACCGATTTTGTTACAACAAATCAGCAGTTATTGTTCCAATACAACACGATGCATATCTAAGATCCAGATCAGTAATGAATTATTTTTTGTGTTTTGGAAGAAGCCAATCCCAAAAAATATGTCTCTCCAATCCATGGTAACAAAGATATTTAGATATATAAAGTTTTTGTTGTAGGTAAATATTTGAGATTTGGTTTTTAGGAACTTGAGTGGCCAACAGCCATAAAGTAGCTCAGCTGTTCAACACACCAAATTTTCTTTCTTTCAACTATGCCGAGTTGTTCAGGAACATATATAAAGGTAGTTCTGACTAAATGATAGTTTGAAGACCTCACGCTGGCCTGAACACACACCCTTTCGTTTTGAAGACCAAGTTGGTGTTTTGATGATTTAACCCTTTTACAACGAATGAGTCACTCTTTATATTATATCCATTATAGCCATTTTCTTTTCTTTTTCTAAAGTATAGCTTGATAGATTGCTCTATTTGCGTATTTTCTATCTTTCAGTCAGTCACTGGATTCAATATGAAAATCGACTCACAGGAACCGTTTTGGCACAGTCTTGCAGAGCTTCATTGTGATTGTTGCAGCCTAAAATTACTGACTGGCTTTTTTGTGTTTCTAATTTTAATAAATGGCTGTACTGTTATCTACCTGGCTTCTGAGAAGATGAGATTATGGTATGTTTTATTTCTTTATTTTTATTTTCTATTATATAGTATGCTTTGGAAAATGGTTTGCTTTGGAAAATGGTTAACAATGATGTAAGCTGCATTCGTTATCAAACCACCCACGTAGGCCTCAGAGCTTATTTCACATGGTTTCTGGGCCAGTGGTCAGCATAGAAGATATGGCTCTGACTCTCTGAATTGTGTGTGTGTGTGTGTGTGTGTGTGTGTGTGTGTGTGTGTGTACATTGATCTGAGAAGTCAAGTATTACACTTTCAACAACATGTCTGTAAAATTGATTTGCGATTTGGATATTGCACTGGTCCATATTGCGATTTAGATAAAATTGCGATTAATTTTGCAGCCCTAGTTTTCAGTGTGATTCTGCAACCCACGGCTTATTGTTTGCTCCCTTACGGTGGAGGAAAAGATGATCATCTGTCTCAGTTTGCAGGCAGGATTTGAAACGTTACAAGCTTTACTTTGATCAATAACATTGCTACAAAAGGCTTATGATATGTAAAGCAGGATACGTGGTTGCAGCAGTAAACATTAAAGTGTAATTTTCAGTGGTTGTCTCTCCGTGGCTTGCATACAGAACATGTTTTAACATCCTCTCCCCCTCCTTCTTTAAAGACAGCCTGAAGCTTCTGATGACTGGCATCAGTTTGAACTTAGAATGACTTGGAGAAGTTGATGAAGGCAAGCACAGGTGGCATGATTATCTGCCGCTTCAGGGCTTCAAGCTTAAACAACAAGTCTACTACAAGTTTGCTAATGTGAGCAGTGCCTTGATCTCATGCACTCAGAGGACTCCAAACGGTGAGAGGATGCACGAGGATGACCCTATTTACAAACTTTCTGCTGAGGGTCCTGCAAAGCCAATGAATAACTTCAACTTGTTAAAGTTCCTGTCACTTTGCCACCATTCGGGTCGTCTCACGACGCATGAGGACACATTTAAAAGAAATTGCAGCGCCACAACAGGAAGCTTTATTCTGAAAGGGGTAGATGTGGGGAAAAAGCAACAACCAGTCATACGACACACATAAGAACACAACCAGTACAGCAGAAGTAATTGAAAGTGCTGATCTTTGTGAGTCATTGAGTTATTTCATGTGTTTTCCAGCTAAATGGTAGCTTCACAAAGGTACATAATGCAAATATGTTCTTGGGTTTATCTTAAGGCTGTGCAGGAGGTGACAGGAACAGCACATGTATTTCAATTCCAAATTATGCCAGAATAACACTAGTGTAAACTTGTAATCTACATAAGAGACATACACTTCTTATTTGCCACCCTTTGTTTTTTGAAGAGCGGAGATCTTCAGCTCTGTGTAGATTGCACTGAATTGTAAGTGCCATTCAGTTGTTGGCATAATGACCAGTCTTGAAGGAAAATAGCTGCTGCCTTCCTTTGTGACACACTCCATTAAAGTCATCATGTCTAATTGGAGAATACCATCTTCTCTGTTGTTTGCAGGTTGGCATGCTTTCTGTCAATCATCATTTTGCAAAAATTAGTTTTGAGCTTTCATCTGTGCTGCCTAAATAGCTGTCACTACATGCATAAGAGCTTTTCTTATTCCCCAGCATCTCATTACCTTGAGCAGTTGTTGAGCAGAAAATCAAACTCAAGGAGAGATATGTGAGTGATGTCAGAATCACTGCCTCAACTCTTCTGCAGTGACCTTATCTCAGCAGAAAAAAATATCTTTTTCTGTCATTAAATCTGCATGAATGCTGTCAATGTGCACCTGGAGATTCCACTGCAACTGGACAAAAACTGTGCTTATCAGCAGTACACACTCGCCTGCATCCATTATCATTATCTTTTTCTGGAACCATATTATTTGGATAAGGCTAGAGTTGCAAAAGTCTGGGAATATTCAATATTCAAGCTATATGCCACCTGGTAACAGCTAGCTAGCAAAAACTAGCAGAAGGTGTTAACAAGTTATAAACTGTGTACTTTGCTGTGTTCCTTCTGAAGCGGTACACAGTTACAATTCAAATAAATGGCATACCTTTTAACAAAAATGCTAGAGGTGTGACGAGATCTGGCGATATTAAAACGTGTCGATATTACTCGTCAAGGTGAAGTTATCTCGTAATATCAGCACAGTCCCTTTTTGCAGTCAAAACAAATATTATGCCATATTCTTTTATAGAAAGCTGGCTAAAAAACGATTGAAAAGTGTTAGTAAAAGCACTAATATAAAACAAACATTTATTCCAAAGAGCCAAGAACAATGTTTAACTGAGGTTCTAAATAGTCTTGATTGGTCTAGCATACTATCTTGTGATGATACTGATAAATGTTGTGATCTAAAGGGGTTCTGTCTCAGTTTCAGAAAGTGGGTCATTTAAAGAAACGAGTTTATTCCTTGCCTTGGATCAATAGTGAGTGTAAACAGCTTATGACACTCAGAGACAAATTATTAAAAAATCATTACAATCTGGATTAATTACTGATCGATTGAATTTTGTATCTGCGAGGAATAAAGTCACACAAACTTTGAAAATGGCAAAAGCTAATTTTTTCATGACTGTAATTAATGGTGCCAAAGGAAATTGTAAGCTAATTTGAGAAAATATAAACAAACTTCTTGGTAAAAGTAAGCACAATGCTGATAAAGACCTTGAACTCAAATTTGCCAATGAATTGGTATCAGAGCCTCTCAGCCTAGCAACTAAATTGAATGAGTATTTTCAAAGTACCATTGATGAAATTGCACAACTGTTTTCTAATTCGTGTGATTCACAACAAAATAGTGGCAATATAGACCCTAGGGGTGTAACGGTACGCAAAAATCACGGTTTGGTACGTACCTCGGTTTTAAAGTCACGGTTCGGTTCATTTTCGGTACAGTAAGGGAAAGAAATGCAAACATTAAACTGCAGGTTGTTTATTACTATAAACTTTTTTTTAACAATTTGTTTACACTTTTTAAAACACTTTAATAAAATATAATAAATAAAATATATATAAAATAAAAAAGAATAAGAAAAATACTGCTGCAAAGTTTTCCACTAAATAAAATACCCTGTCTCAAACCAATATCACATAATAAAATATAATGAAAAATATAAATAAATAACTATGGATTACAGTGCAGCATTACCAATCCCAGCTTGTCAACAACCGAGTATGGTCGTAGATCAGCTGCTATAAAAACACCAATTGCTTTCGTTATTGCGTTGGCCCGATCGGAATTACCAGAAAAGGTCTATTTAAATGCCAACGGGAGCTGCGTTTGCGTTTTTTTTCCTTGTAGTAGTGATGTTCACACTCGCGTGATGCCTGTTCAAGTGCGTTAACAAGTTTGAAGTGTTGCCAGAAACATACCTGATCATTCCTGAGCAACGTCGGCACACTGCTTTCGTCTTATCGACTAGTCTTTGTCCGTTGACGTATTTCACTGGGAAACCGAAGCGTTCCCAAACAGGAGACCTTAATGATATGGGTGGCTCTTCAAGCTCCGGCTTGTCCGTACTGTCTATGGGCTTGTCTGCATTGGCCATGACACTAGCTAGCGAGAGGCTGGGCTAAAGCGTGCCGTGTATGTTGTTGTACAGCACGCGGTGTGTGATTATTATTTTTTTCCCCAAACCACTTAAGCGGAAATCCCGCCCTGCAGTCGATTTCATTGGTTTAGGTTACAGTGACGGCGGGTAGGTTTAGAGATCAGTGTTTGGTGTAGGCAATCTGTACAGTGATTGACATATTGACATGACCAATGAAAACTTTAGAATCAGCTGCAGGGCGGGATTTGCGCTGAACGCGGAGACTTCCGCCACTTAATATGTTCGTGTGGAAACACGAAAATTGACCTATGTTCCGCACACAAAAGATTGCGTTCGGCCGTTTGGTGCACACGTGCACCGTACCGAAAGCCCTGTACCGAAACGGTCCGGTACGAATACACGTACCGTTACACCCCTAATAGACCTCCATATAGATGCCTTACCTCAAAATTCAAAGTTTAACATTCAAATAATAAAATACAGAAAATTAAGTAGAAAACACAATCTCAAAATTGAAAAGTTCTAAAGCAAGGGATGTGTTTGGATTTGATACCAAGCTTCTGAAGCATTATAAATCTTGTATCTTGGTGCCTGTGACCCATCTTTTTAATTTATCAATCACGCAGGCAGTCGTCCCTTTGAGCTGGAAGGTGGCAAATGTCACACCAATATACAAATCGGGTGAAAAATTGGATCCTGCTAATTATCGACCTATTAGCATACTTCCTGTCTTCTCAAAGATAGCAGAAAAGTGGGTCGCTAACTCTATTATTGCACATCTTAATGATTCCATTCCGGGTTTGCACCCAATGCAATTCGGATTTCGTTGTCTTCACTCAACTGAAACGGCTGTCTGTGTTTTTGTTGAGAAGGTGAAGTCTTATTTAGACAAAAGCAGTTATGTCGCGGCTGTTTTTGTTGATTTTAAGCGTGCGTTTGATACTGTGAATCACCTTAAGCTCTTGTCTAGACTATTAACATTTAACTTTAGTAATCAAACTGTTAAATGGATACAGTCTTATTTATCAGATAGAAAACAATGCGTGCAAATAAAGAATAGTAGGTCACCCTATCTTCACTATACGCAAGGTGTCCCTCAAGGATCAAATTTAGGTCCACTGCTATTCTCACTCTATGTAAATAACTTGCCCAATGTGTGCAAAAATGTGGACACGATTATGTATGCAGATGATACGGTCATTTTTACACAGGCAAAAAGTGCTGGTGATGCAGCCCATCAGCTTTCATTAGCCTTAAATGACTTACAAACATGGCTGTATGATTCGTGCCTATGCCTTAATCTTAAAAAGACCATGTTTTTTAGTAAACCTAAAACAACCGTGGCCGCAGTAAGTTCGCTTGGGTGGACATGAATTAGTTAATGTTGAGGAATTTAAATATTTGGGAGTGTTAATAGACTCGAAACTATCCTTTAAAAAAACACGTTAAAAAAGTAGTGAAAACGGTAAATGTTAATATATATATACGGAATTTTAGACATTCGTACATCATTAACGGATATAGCAGCGATTACATTCCTGCATTCTATGATACTAGCTCATATTGAGTACTGTATCACAAGTTGGTCCTATACGAGTCATGCAGCTATTGGACCAATTGAAGTATGCTACAAAAGAGCATTGAAAATATTAGACAAGAAACCTTCGTCATATCACCATTGTCAAATTTTAGATAAATATAAGCTTTTAAATTTTGTTAACTTCAAATTATTTAAATCAGCCTGCCTAATCTATAAGGTTATACATGGTCTGGCGCCTCCACCATTGAGCGATTTTATAAAACAAAAGTCTAGCAGTGTTGCTGGGTCTGGAGTGACTAAAGCCACTATGAGAGGTGATTGTGAATTGGCATTTAGGCGGACCGCCTTTTCACAGAACGTCCTGTCATATCAGGGAGTGAGTTTCTGGAATAGCATTCCACTGTCAGTGAAGGAAAGCACAAGTCTTTCTATCTTTAGGAGTCATTTGAAAGTGTGGTTGAGGGACATACAAACGTGATCATGTTTAGTTAATTATTATATATCAGACTTAAAACAGAGTTAGTGTATTATAAAAAGGGACACAATTATTACTGCAATATGGGTTGTGCAGTAAGTGTCAGTATAACATGGGTTGTGCTATAGGGGTCAGTGGAATGTGGCTCAGTGCAACATAGAATGGTGTAATATGGATCAATATAATATCAGGACAGTTTGTGGTGTGTCCACTATAGTCGATGCTTTTCTTTTTTCTATATGTCCCTTGGTGTCCACTCTTGTTGTTATTGTTTGTTCTAACATGATGTGATCACTGTTTTTGTCCTTGTTTTTTTTTGTATATAGTCTGCATATAGTGTCTTTGTATGTATTCATTAATTTGTGTGTAACACCAACCTGCCAGGGGGTCTGCAGATGGAAATTAGCCTAAGGCTATAATCTGGCATATTTACATTTGTGAAAATGTTCATTAATATGTATTGTCCCCTTTTTCTTTCAAATAAATAAATAAAATAAATTAATAGGATTATTAAAAGGAAGAAAAAAAGTTCAGGTTGTAGTGTTGGCTGCTGGCTCAGTGTATCCGTCTGTTCAGCCTGTGACGAACGCTGACGTTACTGCTCTATGAAAGATTTGATGTATCAAATAAGGTGTCGACGTAGACGGATTATCAGAACGGTATTGCGTCGTATTAGTGCAAAACTACGTGGGGGGGGCGCCCTTTTAAAGGAAAACACAGGACAAGTTATTTACAGAGCAGATACAGTATGTATGCTGTATCAGCAAAGAAAACCAATTTCATTTAAATTAGTATTCAAACTAACCACCCTTAATTCAAAAAAAATGTTTTGGAAACAACTTCTTGTGCCAACTAATTTAATTTACTTTTATTGAGTGTTTGCTATTAGTTTCTTTTGAGTTAGAGTGATCAGCTTGAGTGATCATAAACACATACAGGTTGAGATTGCAAACAGCTCAGGTAAACCAAAATACTGAGATATAGTCCAGAAAGCTGAAGCATTAGAGCTGGAGTAATGTTTTCATTTGTAACCAAACTTTTCTTTTTTTTTTTTTTTTTTTAAAGAAGAAAGTTTTATGTCTCAAATCTGGCATCAGATCAGCCATCTTATGTGGAGGCCAGGGAGCATACTGTGAAACTAAATTACTTCCACAGCAGGGCTTGACTCTAACGGTTGCCCCGTTGTCCCAGGCAACCAGATTTGGACCACTGTCAACAATTTTGTACGGTCTGGTCGCTTCTGCTGGCAACAGTTTTTTTTCTGTGCTTAGCAAAACAAAGCTGAATCCCTCTGAGTACAGTCTTCTGACTAACAGAGTGTCCCTGATGAACTGTGTGAGAGGATGGAACATATACATGACATACCAATACTAACCACTAACCTATCAACTTTATAGACTAATACACGAGAGTGGTATTGATACTGACATAAGTGGACCTTTTATTACTTATTATTACATGTCATTTAGCTGACGCTTTTATCCAAAGCGACTTACAATTGCTATATATATCAGAGGTCGCACGCCTCTGGAGCAACTAGGGATTAAGTGTCTTGCTCAGGGACACATTGGTTGATGTATCGCAGTGGGAATCGAACCTGGGTCTCCCACACCAAAGGCATGTGTCATATCCACTGCTGGGGTGCCTGGGTAGCTCACCTGGTAGAGCGCGCGCCCATATACAGAGGCTTACTACTCATGCATTGTCATTGTCAGGCATGTCATTACCCCTCTCTCTCCCCTTTCATGTCTTCAGCTGTCCTATAAATAAAGGCCTAAAATGCCCAAAAAATAATCTCAAACAACTACATTCTGGACAGCAAAGAATCTTTTTTTTTTTTTCAGTTCGCCTTGCATCTGCAGATCAAAAACCTCTCTGATGTGACAGATTTGAGCTGTAGATTAAACAAGGCTTGCAGAAGTTAAATATCCAGCCAATTGTAATTTATTCTGCTGATTACATTACCTTGCAAATGTGAAATTTAACTCTAGCAACATTAGTCACTCTCACTTTTATATTCCCGATTTGTTAATGAAGCAAATCAAATTCAAGTGTCCATTGTAGTCTGGTATACGAAGAGAGAGGGGAAAAAAGGCATCTTAAAGGAAAAAATGTGCCATTATAAGTCATTGATTTATATCACAATGAAATGTAAGATGTAGCCCCGTCACGCCACACGAACGTAGAACACATACACAAACCTAATAAAATAAATAATAATTTAGATGGGTAATAGTGGCCTACTTCAGTGTTCATTGCTACCTACTTTACTAATAATAATTAATTACATTTATATAGCGCATTATCATAGACACTCAAAGTGCTTTAGGGGGGGTACTACTCTCTACCACCACCAATGTGTAGCACCCACCTGGGTGATGCACGGCAGCCTTACGACGCCACACATCACTAGGGACAGGATGATGCTTGTTGCTATGGATACCATCCAATTATATAAATAGTATCTTAATCCAGTTAAATGATAAAAGTAACCTTACTAGGATGCATATACATACTGTTATTTGTTTTTGCTTTGTAGTACAAATGGTCATTTTGAAGGTGAAGTCTCCTTTAAGTTTAGTTTGACTCACACAGAGGCAGAGAGTCCAATATCTATAATATGACCATTCTTGATATCACTTAATATCAATTTAGATGAGGTTGTAGTTGACGGTTTGCTAAATCCTTCCCCTGAACTGTGATTGTTCAATCATAGCTTAGCAACTGTAACTACCTAGGCCTGGCAGGTCTGTCAAACTTTGGCTCCACATGCCAAAACTGTGTGCATTGAGCTCTTCATTCGAGCAATACTCTAACTCAGCTGTAACGTGCTGCAGTCCTCCGCACGTCTCGCTATCTACTGTTTTTACTCGTTTTTAATTGACTTCTTTTATTTCATCATATTATTTTAATGATTGATATGGTACATTTTAAATTTTCGCATATGTTTTTATGTACTCTGATCTCTTGAAAATGAGATTTATTTTAATGGTACTTACCTGATTAAATAAATGCTTTATATTTATTATTATAATAAACTAGCTTAGTACAGTAGTGAGTGTAAGGCTGGCGACAGACTGGCTGCGTGGCGTGAGCGTGTCAGATGCATGGCGTGTCCGTTTTTATTTCGGCTCCCATGGTAACAGGTTAGAGCTTACACACTGCCTGCGTGATACTCACATCTCAGGCACAGCTTGAGCCGCGCAGAAAACATGTGCATGCTAGAAATAGAACCAACGGCTATTTTTCACGTGACACGCAAGCGTGTTGGAAGCGTTTCCATTCAAAATAGAATAGGAAAAGATGTTTATATGTCATTTTGACACGAATACATATTAATAAATGACATGTTGATGTTTGAAAGTCTCGTAAGTTTTGACGTAAATGCAGATATAAATGTAATAGAAGAAAAAAAATCAATTTTCAAATATTGTACCTGTCAATACGAACGAAATATTCTGTAGCCTATTTTGCCGTCAATACTGCCGACGTTGTCTTTGCTGTAATCAAATCAGTATATATTTATGTTTAACATGAAGTATACTACTGCTTGAGTGCAGTAAATCAATGGGAAACATACATGTGTACAGACAAGGCTAGCAGCAGCAGCGTCGCGTCAGACACCTTTCTGGTGTGTAAAGACATAGAAAACGCCACGCAGCTGACACGCAATAGAAACGCCACACTCACGCCACACAGCCAGTCTGTTGCCGGCCTTACTTTCAAGGCCAAGGAGCAAATCATTAACTACATTATTTTGTGGGGTTTACAGGTAGGCTAATGTTAAAAAAAAAAAGCCACGATAAGCATGTGCTATGTATCTCCCCACTGTGTCGAGGCTGGTCCTGGATGCTACCAAAGTTTAGGGGCACCTTTGGTGAAGTGTACACCCCATCAACCCCCAGATAGCATTAGGTTTGCTAAACACATCAGTTGGTCCTAATTGTTAAAGCTTTTTTCTTATCATATAACTTATATGATTTTATTCCATGTGTCTTCAGGGCTGACTTTTTGCCTGGGACATGCAGCTTAGGCCTCAGTCCATAGCCATCAAATGCATATTGAGGACCCCTTTCATATGATTCCCGTTTTTAAAACGAATTCGCTTGAAACATAAAAAAGTCAGGAGACGGTGTTCTCAACCAATTCATGAAGCTATTTAGTTTTGTTAGCCAGCTAGCCATCTGATAAAATCTGATGCATTGACGGTTGTCATTTTAGCCAGCAAAATCGACAGTCGTCAGCTGGAAATGAGAAGCCGGCTTTTGTTTACCTGCATCTCAAATCAATGACGCATTCTATCTGCCACTGTAATCTTTGTAAACTGCATATTTGATGATGTGTGAGAAGAGGAGGCAAAGCCAGGCTTGATATGCCTTAGTGAAAGGTCAGTTACAGAGGTCCTTGGTTGCCAGGTTGAAATTGACTTCTAAAAGTTACTGTTGGGCACATCATCATGCACATGGGGGGAATGGTTATTATCATTAACTTTTCCCCTCCTAATTTCCAATTGAAGTCAACAGAATGCAGAAAAAGGCTATGAAAAAAATCTGGAAAGAATTGCCTGCTTTAAGTCATCACACATTAAGAGCTTTTGCTTGCTACTATTGAATAACATTTTAATCTGTCAGTTCGTTTGGCACCCTGACATGGAGGAGCAATGCAAAAGGCATTTTAATTCTTAAACCGCTCAATAGATCTGAAAGCATCCTCAAAATGAAGCTGGCAATTTGAATTTTACCAACAAATCATTTTATTCCTCAGTTAATGTAAATGTGGAGGGGGAAACATGAATAATGGTGTCCTCAGGTACGTAAGGTGCTGAAAGTCTTTCTAGACAGCCAGCTTCTGTCATCATCACACATTTTCCTCACATGTCAAATATCAGACAATCCTGCAACCTTGAATCATGCCTGCCATCAGTGAACAGAAAGCTAATGGGACCTGACGGGTCACTGACATGAGTGGAGCGTCTATGCCCTAGGGGTTGAGAGATGTAACAGGGGGCAGGAGCTCTGCCGTGTGTGTATGTGAAGAGCCTCTAAATCAAAGGCAGGCCTCAAAGGGTTGGCTTTGCGGGTGTTCTTTATTACATAACAATCCCATTAAGCAGGTTGTGCATCGCTCTCAAGGAGTTTACCCATGTACACCTCAGCTGAGAAAACCATAGCCGCTGTGCTGCCGTTGTTCTGAGGTTAAACTACATGAGGCACAATCTTTCTGTCTGCCTGCAACGGTGCTGAGGTGCCACTGACCAAAAGTGCTCGAGGCATGGTGAAACTTCCCCCTTTAGATAGTCAGTGTAGACTCATAGCAATTCCTTTTTAACACCTATGGGTGTCTGATTCCCGCTGCAAATGGCTGACAGCCGGCTGTCATATGGGATTAAAGGGAGCGTTACCTGCGTGCAGAAGCACAGGAGGCCAAAAAGAGCCGAGTTCTGTGAGCTTACAATAATTCATCTCTCGATAATGGCGAAAATGATGTTCGACCTGATCGGAGTTGACTCTTCCGCAGAACATTGGATCATTTACCAGAGAACGAAGTATTTTGTTAAAGGTCCAATAAGTAAATTTTGACCATGTACATTTTTGGAACATTCATCTTGGCTGTTACCAGGTTGTTAACATTTGGATCATAGATTGTGCCTGTAAGGAAATATTCATCTTAAAGAACATCCACACTGCAGTAAAGCAACTATGGGTCATATATTTATTTATATTAAATATTGGTGTGTAAACCATAAGCGTCGATTTCGGTGGGGACGGTGGGGATGCGTACCTATCAGATTTTCGTTCGAGTTATTTTGTACCCACCCCTTTTTTTGAAAACCTCAAGCTCAATTTAGTTAAAAAATAAAGTTCATAACACAGTTCTTGAGCGACAGATAATCTCTAAAAATCTCTATCCCCACAGGGCAGGCACAGACACAGCCGCTCTGCTGCGCTGGCTACACGCTTCTCTGTTCACAACACTGCAACAACTGTAACATCGGGATACGTTCTAGGTTGTCAACATGGTACATGGATACATGAAGCAGAACATAGTGGGTCATATGTCTAATGCTTTTTGAAAACTTAAGGCTTTCTTCTTCATAAAACGTGTCGGACATCATCACCTTTTTGTATACATTTTTATTAATTTACATTAGTAAGCTACAGGACAGCATCTTTCAAAACATGACCTGCGCAAAAGAGAAGAAAGAAAATGAATGCGTCTCTGTCCAGGACTTTTTAGTTTTTTACCGCACAAAGTATTTTATAAATATAAGGTGTGTATGTATATGTAGTAATATATAGAATAGTGTCAATATATCAATATTATTTAGTGTTGTTTTGGTTTTACGTCTATTGATTAGGCTGAATGAAGATAATTTGACATCATTTCATGATATTTCAATCTCTGTCTTGCAAAGTGGCCATGAAAAATGTGGGAAAGCAAAAATAAGTATAAATACTGTAAGACTTTGTAAAGTTATCCCAGTAACAATTTATCCTCCACAGTGATTGCCACGTAATCGGTAATAAGTAACAGTAAAAAGTAATGTACAGTACAAAGAATGTGCACTTGCATGTAACTGATTGACCAAAGCAATGCCTTGCTGGGTGATGCGTGTTGTGGAAAAGCTGAGCCAGCTTCAACTATTGCCAGATGAGCCTGTGGCAGCTGCATTAGGACACAGCCTGTGCCAAAAATAGGGCTCTAATTGAAATGAATGAGAAGGCTGCCTTTTTTTGGGACTAAACACAGCCTTTATATTACAACAGCTCATTACGAAAGAGCTCCTGAAACATGCACAACATTACATATTGATGTATAACAGAGTCGGGGTGTCTACAGTTCGGCTAGATTTGGAGCTTTCTCATTAAAGCCTCATTAAAACCTGTCATCAAACATTAGGTCTTATCTACAGTAGGGTCATGGAAATTCATGTAGTAGACTCACATGCGCACATTACAGAAGCACAGTTACACACACACACACACACACACACACACACACACACACTGGAATGTTCACCGACCAGTTAATTCATCACACTGGAGGTCTTGATTCATTTAGTTTGACAGTGATTTTCTGTTTCCTCGCTGCCTCAGAGTTGAGTTGTGCTGGAGGAGAGGGAGTAAAAAAACTTTGCACCTGCCGCTTTTCTGTCACAACTACCATATTCATCCAGACAAATTTGTTTTAGGAGTATTTGCCTGTCGCTATAATATATTTTCCCAAGTTGAAAAGATTTTACAAGAGTAATTATCTGATAACGAATCAGATTCCCCTGGCTTATGAGATGCATTTTTTTCCTTGAGGTGCCCTCTCTCTTCAGCTGAGGAAATGATTTCAGAGGAGTAGTGTGTGATAAGATGAGACAGAAACCTTGCGGGCATGACTAATGCTACTGAGTCCAATTAAGCTGATGTCTTGTACCCACTGAATTAAATCACCCTGATATGATCTTGTCTGCCTGTGCATATATTTGCCTTTAACTCTGATCACCTGAAAAAAAAGAGAAGACAGAAAGCCTCATATATGCACAAATCCTTGCTGTGCATAACTTTCTACTATTACTGTATTATGTGAAAATATGCCAGTGCGATGTTTGTCCAAACGCTCGATTCAGGACTTGATGAATATAATAGGAAAGATAGGAAGTGCAGGAAACAAACGAAAAAATAAATGATTTGTAGTCATGACATTTTCAGGAAAGTGTTCATTGGCATAAAATTGATTAAATAGGTTGTTCTCTATTACTGTATGAAAATTGCTAGCCCTCCAAATGTGCTGATATAGCAAGTTGCATATAGACTGGTTTACTACACAACTGTCACCAAACTGCTGTGATCCCCTGTAACCACAGCACAACACCCAGTGAAAGTGAATTTATGACTTAGTTAAGCTCTCTGAAGGCTGCAACAGCTTGCCAGTAAAATGATTGTTAGTCTAGAGAAGTCATAAATCAAAACAGGCCTCGCTTTGTCATTATCTATAAATACTCCGCCATTCTCGCTCTAGACTAGAACAGCCAGAACTCACATGTTCTCGCTTTCTCCCAAGACTGAAAGGTTTCCTCTGAAAGATGGAGGTAAAAGACAGCTCTTCAAAGTTTGCTCATCTTTTGATTGATTTACTCATCCCTCCATGGTCTTCCGTGTGCGCTGACAGCTCTGGCGGTGGAACAGTACTGAATGCCTTAATTGAGCTGAATGCGCAGAGCCTAAATGCTGCAGGCACAAAACCCACACAATTAGGAAGGACTAATGATGTGGGGTATCACCCATTATTACTCCAAATAACCCATAGAGCTTTCCATATTTAGTATCACTAAGTCTTAATTAGTGATTAGGAAGATGAGTGTTTAGCTGAAACTAAGCATCTTCACACAAGCCGTTTTAAGACCGTTTCTGCATCTTTTGTAATAACATAAACGTGTATGTATATAGGTCATTATTTGAAGATGTGTTTAAAGATATTTTTGTTGCTGTAATTATTGAAGTCTTTCTCTCTTTTTAGAGCCAAGATGATATGCATGTCATCCACAACAGTCAACTGGGTAAGTCTTATTTTTTTCTAATTTCAGTAGAAGCAAAAGTAGGGAAGTATGACAAAAAAGAAGCACAACTTAAATGGCTAGCCCTTTAGATTACAGCCCATACAGTACAGTGTCAATATTGTGGAATGGAATACGTATTAAAGGCCAAGGAATAAGCAATAACACATTTGCATTCAGAAGGAACCCTGAAATAAATTACTGTTATTATTTTTGTAATTACCCAGTACATATTCGGTAATTACAGTGTAGATACAACAGGCTTAGCCTTTGTGTCATTTTTAGCAAAAGCTGTAATAGCTAATGAAAAGGAGCACTTTATAGAAATGATATGAATAAAATAATATAAATATAAAATAACGATATATTGACTCGACTGAAAGGGGAAATAGTTCACCACGCTACTCTTTATACTGTCCAATAATAAACTGCAATACATTTCATTTCTGGGTGAATGTCTTTACTAATGTCAGCTTTGATTTACCGATAGATATTACCCCAAAACTGCATTATGTTTTTTTTACAATATTTTATCATAATTTCAAAGACCTAAACAGTTTTATAGCTACCACAATATCAACTATGACTTTCCCTGTCTAATAACCCAGTAAGAAAACTACTGTATCCTATATTTATTAAGCAAGAGTAAAACTTTCTCTATTAAACACATAGTTGTTATCCATTTATACGATAACCTGTACCCAGAACCCAGGATGCATTTTATTGATACCCCATATATACTTAATAATTACATTTTAATTTGCAAACTGTAATCTAAGGTCTTATCAAGACTATGATATATTATATGTCTATTCATATTTGTATCCATTTATTTCAATGCTAATGCTGCTGTCTTTGATAGTACCTGTGTGTTCAAAGCTGATATTTATAGTACAGGTCATATTTTGGTCTTTGTGTTTGATATTTAAATCTGTCTGCATCAGAGGAACTCATTTGTAATGTTGGATGACATTCAAAGGGATGACCTATTACTGAGTATTTTTCAGTTTTAACTGTGTGCTCAAAGGGTTGAAATACATTGTTACTTGATATAATCATGAATTGTAAATTTTGAAATGAATAAAAGGTTGGAGAGTCTGACATTTGAATAGTAAATGCTGTTAAATGAAATGGATAAAAGGGCTTTGTTCTGATGCCTGCCTTGAAAATGTAATCTTCAGAGTTCCTCAGACTTTTTCATAAATATAGTCCATATCTTTTTATCGATTTGACAGCGACCAGGAATTTCATAAGTTGAGCAAATAAAAAGATCTAATGCATGCATTTCATGCTACAGGGGGCTCATACAATCCCTATCTGAGAGTGCTTTTTGGGAGCCTGTAGAGGAGTTTGGAGCCAGTTTTTCTGGACCTCTGCCTATTGTTCATTCAACTGGGTCACCACAGATGCAAAAGTACACAAAAGCAACTTCCTAATGCTCTCATTTGGCACCTCAGCACAGAGAGGAAATACAAACAGACAGCTACCCGAAAAATGGAGCTCCACTATCTGGCACCGCCATAGTAACTCCCTTTGTCACAGCAGAAAGGCTACGCTCCCCTGCAGAGAGTATTGTTTGTGGGCAGAAATTCAGATGGATAAAGGAAATTCTGGCTTTCTATTGTTTTAACAATACAGTGAACATCAGAAGTAACGACTGGCTTGCTTATTTTAAAGGAGCTGCTGACCTTTTAGAAGGTATTGGAAATAATCACTCAAACAATGTTTCTTTGGAGGGAATACAGAGTGCCAAATGCTACTGATACATGCTTGCCTCTTGTGTTGCTGCCATTGTTTATTTGCACATAAAATACTGCTCTTATTTTGACTGTTTTTAATATCATAGAGTGCCATCGTAATGTCGTTGTATCGTTGTCTTGTACAGCAGTATAATGACAATAACGTTTCTTCTTATCTTCAAATCTAAATGGAATGATTTCTCATTTACATCTGAATAAATTGAGGCATTATGTACAGTATGTGCACACTGCACAGCTACATTATTGGATTACATAAAGCAGTGTGAGTCCTCTGGCCAGATTGTGCTGCATGTAGTGTTTTAAAAAATGCATCATGCTACATCTCAACAACACGGATAGCTGAAACCCTGGAGAACATCCCCTACAGAAATGGAAAAGAAATAGTTTCAGCCAGCCACAATATAAGATAAGATCAGAAGACTTTAAGCCCCCTTGGCATCACTTTTTAACGCTTTGGCTATCCCTATGACGTCATTTGTCACCACGCTTGGTCAGGACGCCACTGCGCCTTTTCTCAACATGCAGGGATTTAACCACTTAGGTGTTAGAAAAAGATCATAGGTGGGGTTAAAAGATGTATGTTTAAGTGACACATGGGACACATACCCCGGGCCCCCAGGGTGAAAGTCCTGTGTTGTTTGACCTAATAACTACCCCAACCTTCTTCCATATGCAGAGTTTTGCTCCCTACCATTGTCCCTCTTCGTACTATGTCATCTTCCAGCGCCACGGTCGAGCGGTTGCTCTGCCCGGTGCGACCCATACAGACGCTAAAGGGTGCCTTGTGCGTCGGTATCTGACGCTGAGGGCCACTGAGCAAACATCAGTATGTTACTTAGGGGAAGCCTGTAGGCTCAGCCTGAGGGGAGGAGCTGACATGGGTGGAGGACATGAGATGGTTTTTTGGGCCTGTCTGATAATGGTTGGGGGAAAAACATACATAACTGCATTGTTAAAATATAAGTGCTAAAAGATTCTCCATCAGTGCCCAGGGCCCCAACTGAATGTAACATAATCTCCGACAGCACAATCAAAAGATGTCTGTTTTCCACACACTTTATTGTCTCTTCACAGTGCCAGCGTAAATGTTAGCCGACAAGAGAACACTTCTTCAGTTGGCCATTAAATTTAGTTCATAAATGAAGAAATATTACACCGGCATCGTTCGCTTTCTTCTTCTTCTCTAAATCAGTTTATATTAAACGATACATTATCAAAACTATAGTTATATAAAGTTGTACTCAAAAGCTGTATCACAAAAAACAATAGACCTCATAACACAAATCCTGAAGGCCTTTGGCTGTCGAGCCCAATCAGTTCAGTCAATTCACAGAAGGAAAAGTAGAATAGATAAAATTATGTTTTATATGCAGAGTCACAGTAGAGGATGCACAGTAATGCATAATAATGCATGCAAAGAACTTTCTCAATTAAACTTTAAGTTTTTAGTTTAAGATCATATCCTGTGTTCTAACTTACTCCGTTTAGAGCACACATACAGTACATGTGCAGTATACTGTATGGAAGTAATTTGCATTTGGACAGGAATAGCTGTTAACAAAAAACAAAAAAGCTTTAGACATTTTGATATCTTGTCTGCCAAGCTCAGCTGTTTATGTAAGTAGATGTGAGGCAGTAATGTTCTTATCGCTTATGTAATGTCCAAAGAAAGCAGTTTTGACTATAATTCAGGTGGCTATTAACCCCAAACACAGTAATCTATTACTATTTACCATTAGGCTGTTTTTATAATATGTGCCTTCTTAAATTTAGGCAGTCAATGTATTTCTCAGATTTCTAAGATTGTTTTGGGCATTTCAGCCTTTAATGGAACGGACAGCCAGATATGAAAGCGGTCAGACCCCCGGACTCGACCCCCGGACCTTCTGCGTCGAGGCACAAACCTCTATATATGTGCACCTGCTCTACCAACCGAGCCAACCCGGCCACACAAAAAAAAAAAAAAAAAAAAAAGAAATCTACAGGTTTTGATCTGATATATTACTTTTGTACCGTTGGCTGCCATGTTATAAAACATTTCTATCAAGATTTTATATTGCAGGTTGCTCCTTTACACTGAGACCCACTGAGACCTGGTTAGGAAATGACAAGGTCCTACATTAAAAGTCATAATATTCCACTTTTAAAACTTGTGTTTTGTTGCTGAGATTGTGTCTTAGATTTAAGATTCTAAATCCTTTTATTAATCCCACAACGGGAACTGTTGCAGCAGCAAGGGATAGGGGGAAAAAGTACAAGACACTCACAGATAAACAAACAATTAATAAATATAAGTTAAAACTTTAGTGCATAACTTTTGTATATTAATGAATGTCTGTTTTTAATTCAAGCCATTGCCAAAGGAGTTGCTACAAAGCTAATTAAGACTATCAGCTCCACACAACTCTCTCTGGATCTCTCAGTATGACTATGTTCAGAAGATCGTCCGAAGGCGTCCGGTGACTTTCCAGCACAGAAAACTCGAGTTAAAATAATGACCTCTTCTGAAGAGTCCATCATGTTTTTTTGATCCTCCGTGTCTCCTTTGCTACTAGCAACTGTGTGGAAGAGTGTGTGTGGGGGGGGGTGGTGCCTGGTCACGTAAGGCTTGTATCATGTGGATGCACTGACATCATTGTTTTCATTAGTTAGAATTCCTCATGGGGGAGACAGAAACTATGCACTATAGCTTTAAGAGAATAAATAGTAAAATGTATTCACAGTATTGCACGACAGACGTCTATTCTAATAGCAAGACACTGGTGTGTGGAACATTCTTTGTGCTCTCAAAGTAACTACATCTCCTGTTAGTTGTAAGTGTGAAAAATGTGTTTAAATGGAAAGAAACCATGACACCTTCAGACACCAAGAAGCAGGATTTTTATCTCTGCTCAATCATGATTTGAACTCCTTACCGCCTGGCTGCATTACTATATGGTCTAGTGGTGCTACAATGGTGGAGAGATTGGTATTTCATCCCCTTCTACTCTCTTTTTGTCTACAGTTTCTTCTGGTCATGGCCAGTGTCTGTGTTTCTTAGTATGATTGTTAAACTTTACTGCAAATGTAGAAATAAACCTTTGTTTTTTGACCTTTAGGGAATAGCACCTGAATCAGGTGTTCACTGTTGATGCGGTAGAAAAATAAATGACCTGTGAGTTTAGTTCTTTATATGTGGGAGAAAGAAATGGCAGATTCGAGGTACATCACCTTTTTAAAGGTGGATTATTCTTTTATAATGTATAGTGTTTGATAGTTGAGGACACAGAGCAACGCTGTACCATGAACAATGAATGGTATTGCTTGAGAGCAGGGAAGGTGTGCCAGAATTTAAATCAGATTATCACTATAACAATAATTACGCCCAGGAATGCAGTGCTACTGTCTCCTCAGCAGTTGTATTGTATTCATGAAGTGGCTCGGAGTCAGCTTCTTCAGACCAGGGAGATGTGCACTGTATCTGTAGGAGGGTACAGTGTTCACAAGGTGTTGATGGAACTCTTCCTGCGTACTAACTAACATTCCCTGTGTATTTACTGTTCCTTATTTTCTGTCTCTTACTCTGTCACATTTCCTAGTGCCTGGCTGCATGCCACCTCTGTTGTTCTGCTTTTCTTTATTTATTATTCTGAACACGGCTGATGACCACACATCCATCCTCAAATGTCACAAACAGTGTATGGGGTATGAAATCATGCATCTTTCAACATCAAAAATCAGCTTTTTAGAAATTGGAAAAAGAAAACCTATTTTCAAGTGGTGTCAAGAAATACTAAAATGGATAATGAAAGGGTTTCGTAAGCAAAACCTTGACTCTGTTAAGCGTTAATTGCCTTAGCTTGCTGAATTATTGATGCTAAGTGAGCTTTAAGGGTTGAGTTCAGCTCTCATTAGTCTTTAGCAGAGTTGTCCGTGGAGTCATGAACTCTAAAGAACCAGTAATGAGTGCAATTATTACAGATCGGAGACCCCTATTTTCCCACTTTACGTGTTGCATCTGCTGTATAATTGTTTTGTGTTTTTTGCATTACTACTTGGAGAGAGATACTTTTTCCCTCTGATTGCTTTCCCCTTATGCATACCTTTCTTTCCTACACACACACACACACACACACACACACACTCCTGCTCTCTTCTTTTGCAATCTTAGTGCATCACCCTACCTCTTGATTGGTTTGCTTCCTCATTTTGCTCCCTTTCTCTCTGCCCCCTCTCTGCTGTTTTCCTCTCTCCGTTTTACTGAGAGATATTTATGACACTGACCTTTTCAGCAGTAAGCTGGAAGTTAAATACACCATGCTCTCTATTGATCTTGTGCGAGGCAATTAAAAGTCTGTATTAATATGAGACGTAGGGTGATAGAAAATCATTTCACTTGCTGCGTGACACATAGGCCTGTGCCACACTCTGATTGCCTATAGGGAAGGTTTTTTTTTTTATATGGCTAAATCAAACTCTCAACAGCCTAAAAAAGTTGGCTATATTGAATTTGGGCTTCCAGATTGAATATCACCGGATGTCTGTGGATTGGATATTAAATCCTGGTGCTGTCTGGTGTGACGGTCATGGTTAGTTTGGTCAGAAAAACTGCAACCCAATTCTCTTCGGTGTAGTATGTCTCTCAGATGCACCATTTTAGACGTGATGAAGAGGGAGATGGAGGGGGATTTTTTAGGAGAGGGATGATTCTAGGCCATCTTGTCTCTGGGAGTCCAATGATGTGAGTCATTGGACTGTAGCAGGTTTTACACCAGCACAATTGGCTGCTGGATGGGAAAGCAGGCCCGCCGACTATGGAAATGAGCTATTGACATCTGCTATCATCTCTGAATATGTGCTGGCAATGAAGAACTCTGGATCTGTCATGGCAGTTTCATTGTTCCCACAACAGCGTAATGGCCCCACTTGCAGAATTGTATCCCTCTCTACTTCTGCAGATGTTTGTCATTGAAATTGCGCTATTGATCTGCTTTCCCTCCTTACGCAGCTCCGTTTTCTTTCAGAATCCTGAACTAGATTTCAAATGCTGCTCTCCCTAACTTATCCATGCATTCATTTGTGCATGCTTACTGTCACTTTTGCCTTGCCATGGACGTGTGTTTATTTAACTGTGGGGATGGGGATACTCCCGGCTGAATGAAACGTTTCTGTGACAACTCTGGTGACTACACACACCTGCTCTGTGACACTGATGGAGATGACAGAGCTCCAGGACTGCCTAGAGGTCAGTGTGCTCTCAGCTAACTCTGCCACTTGGCAACGTCAGCCATCCCGCTCTAAGGAAGTGTCACTATCGATTTGTGTCAACGAGGTGACAACACTGCAGGGCCAGGCCACTACGAGAATGCACAATCTACATTCAAGTGCAGATAATTACTACGAGAAATGCAAAAACATTTGAGTTAATCATCCTTGATTCTTTAATCAGTCTGATACTCTGCCTTCTTGTATGCAGAGAAGCCTTTGCACAGAGAGGAGGCCATGGACCAGATGGTGATGGCCTTTAAAAGGTAGTTATGTGAACTGACAAAAGCATCCGATCAGAGAAAGAAGGAGGCAGAATTCTCCCGTGTCTCATTTCATCCAATATATTTCAAGGCTGTTACAGTCTCTTTTATTTTCTATGGAGTGGCCTCTGTGGAATACTGAATGAGTGAGGGAAGACAAACGGACACTAGACTGATGCTTTCTAGTTCCATCAGCCTGGTAAAATAAAATAATCTGCTCCAAGGTGACAGGGGCCTTGGCTTTATCTTCCCATTAACCTTCAGCCTCTTTCATTTGAGGCATATTTTCAGCCAAGGAGCATTCGTAGATAATTTTACTTAACCAACAAAAAAGAGCTTTGTAGCATGTTTGGCACCAGGGTGCTGCTTAATATCTTTGCATAACTATTAAACCGAGTAATTGATTGCATGCTTTCACCTCTGGGAATACTGCTATTAATGCAACTAGAGTTAATACTGCTGGTACTAAAAGCATTACCTCTGTGAAAATAGACCACGCAAACATTAAATACACCTTGTCAACCACTCAAAGACACCCTAACAACCATTGCAATGACCGCAAACTCCTGAGCAAACATCTAGGCATCATCCTACCCAAATACACTAGCAACTGCCAAGTAAAAGGCAAAAAGGCAAGCAAACCTAATTTTTATGGTGTTTTGCCTTTGACTGTTGAAACAGGACGATATGTTAACGTAGAAGAGGAAAAACAGATCTGTCCCATGTGTTGTTTGAATGATATAGAAAATGAGTTCCATTTTGTTTTCTATTCTATTTCTATTTCTTTTTATTGTGAACAGCGTGATTTTTTTTGTTTCGTAGGATAAAAGTAGAGATTGACTGACTGACTAACTATTAAACTACAGATATACAGGAAATGTCTTAATGATGACTTAGTGAGCGGATTTTGGCAGTTTCATTTTGAGAGTTTCTGTTTTTATTTCTTGTTCCCTCACCTGCGTCCTCTGATAACAGCTGACAGTAGATTGACGTTTTCACAGCTCTGTACCGGCTCCAAAAAAACTGAAGAAACAACAATCCCCTCCGTCTCGCCTTTAACTCACACAATCCTACGCCATGTGATACCTATCTCACCAAAAGCGCCATTTAAAATCTTTGCCCTATAATTATAAACAGGTGGATGTATTGATTGCACAATTGTAATCTTGCATGGGCTGCCATGAGTGTCAAGGGAGTGCACAAAGGTGATTTTTTTACCAGATAGGAGAAGGACACAGGAATTATGGAGGTGAAGGAAGAAGGATTTTTCCTTTTCTCCCTGTTATTTGATGATTAATCGAAAGCCATTAGTGTGGAGACGAGGCCAGTGAATTCAGTCTTAATTAGTTTCTTTTTTTACCCCTCATTCTCCTTTGCTTTGGCATTGGGGGTATGCATTATCTGCACAATGAGGGATTGGCCACCTTCTTATCTGATTTTGCTGTTAGTGTCATGCAGCTGGTGTTATTGCTGTGCTGTGCAGTATCAGGAGGCTGCTCCCTCACCTGGGGCTTTGAAATGCACTGCTTTATGTGAAACCAGATGCACACACACGTTCACACACAGTCCTTCATTTAGCAAACTCAGCAGAAGGACATTTAGAGGTGGTGTAGTGCTATTCGCTCTCGGCGGAGGTTAGATCTGTTGGGAGATGGACATGCTGAGATTTAGCAAGTAAATCCCCCCCTTACCAGGGCTCCAGGATCAATGGGATCTTTGTTATGAGCTGAGAAATAGGAGCGACACACCCACGACACTTAATTAAGAAGATCTGACACAGATACTGCACTCTAACATAGTGTCTACCCCTGACCCCCCTGCTAATATTTCTGAGCCCAGGGTGGGAGTAAGTTCAAGTAGTGTAATTGAGGAGGAGGCGATCCATCTAATCCTGCCATTGTCAGCACTCGCCCTTCCCCTTTTTCATTGTATTGCTTTTACACTGTTCCATTGGGATGATTATAGACCTGTCAGCAGTGGCTGCTACTTACTGGTGTTTTGAAACACTAAAATACACTTAGTCAGCATATTTAGCAAAACCTCATGTGAAAAACTCCTTCTGGAAATCCTAATTTATGACATGGTATACTCGTTATGACTCTATTCCGTACAGATACTTAAGTAGCTAATTAAAATGTCTAAAGCAAGTGAGAATTATTTGGCACAAAGCCTGTAAAGTTTGTTTAAGCTCAAATTCAGAGGGAAGCATACACAAAACCCCCCAGCACATCTAATTACTGGGAAGTTTCTGAGCTGCCTGTCACTCTCACATCTCCTCTGCTGCTCTTCTTACTTCACACCTGGATATTGGCTCCCACCTCTCCGCTCTAAATCCTTGAAAAGCCCTTTTGTTGACACAGTCATTTCAGCCAGCTGCTGCAGACTTCAGGTCGATGTGAGGGACAGCTTACAGGATTTAGGAGTTGTCAAATGTAATTGTACAGAGCCAAAGACAAAATGATAGATTTCTTTTTTATTCCCTCCCCCTCTAGTCCTTTGGTCTAGTTTTGATTGTACTGGCCGTGAGAGCCACAAGTTTTATGTGCATCAATGTCATTCTTCACTGAGCTGTGTCACTATTACTGCCCTGTACAGTAAATGGATTTCAGCAAGCTGGGTCACTGACAAAGATTGTATCTAAACATGTTGTCGGCATTGAAGTATAGCTGAATGATTTTGGAAACAAATTTTTTTTTACCATTATTGCGATTTAATATGCAGTTATTTTGTACGTGTCAGTGCTGAGTAGTGTTGCTACGTTGAGGTAGCAACGTTAGCAAGGCAGTTGTTGCACAATACCTGACCAGAGGTGGGACAAAGTCATTGTTATGCAAGTCACAAGTAAGTCTCAAGTCTTTGCCCTCGAGTCCCGAGTCAAAGATGAGGCAAGTCCCGAGTTGAGTCACAAGTCAAAGCCAACAAGTCTCAAGTCGAGTCCAAAGTCCTACCATTTTAGTTTCGAGTCATTTCAAGTCATTTCAGTTTCAGTGTATGCAATATTAAGAATATTTTCACTGCTTCAAAAGTCATAAGAAAGCCCTTTCGCTCAAAAAACTGAAGTCATATGCTTTATAGCAGTGGTTTTCAAAGTGGGGACGGGGACCCCTGGGTGCCGCGAGGGTGTGCTAGGGGGGCCATGGCAAGTTGGCATGAAAAGTATAGCAAAACAAAATAATTGAATAAATTAAATAACTAAAGTAAACCAAATTAAACCAAAAATAAGCTAAACAATATTCCCATTAGTTAAGAACTGCACTATAATAATCTATTGCATCTCTGAACATTACTACTATAATCGTTATTATTTTATTTTATTACATGGCTTGGTTGAATTCCAATGTAGAATGCGGTCTGTTATTTCTTGATAACAGACCGTTGCCATGAAAAACAGAGCGTTGCTATGGACGCAGTTCGGTTTAGTGGAAGCAACACAATCGCTTTTAAATCAATAAACTCCTTTTTAAATCAATATTTTGTGTCAAAGTATTTATTTGGTAGGTAGCCATGTAATAAGCGGGATAATGTATAGCGAGGCGGTAGTTATAGCGAATACAACCCCTGATATGAAAAGGGAAGGTGGATCTACTGTGACTGTGTTATGGTAACGTTACTTTAAAACGGACGTTGACATGATGTTGGCGAGGTTTTCCATCTGAGTGTGCTACACTCATGTACCTCATATAATCAGGGTTCAAAAATCCCTATTTTTGTAAGCATGAACCAGCAAGGGAGACGTGCGTTTACTGTGTCGTTGAGACAGTAAATATGCAGCAGCTAGTATGTTACGGTACATACATCCGATAAGGTGCTTAGCATTCGCTCAAAACTTACCTTTCTTTGTGCAACTTCAGGTGTCGAACAAAGTTGGACGTTGTGGCAGCTCCGTCTGTAATCTTGTAACCCGCATGTTTTGCAAATTGCAACTCTTTTTTTGTCGACTACCTCGTAATTTTTATAGCCAAACGAAACTATCTTCGGTATCATTTTGCCAACTGCCGCGTTGTTGCTTGTGCTTCATTGGTTGTCTTGCAATGTGCCTGCTTAGATGCTGTCGAATCAAAACAACGTGGGACTACAGTGATTGGATGTCGTGCAGGCAGCGCGCGTGCTCTCTGCATGCATACAGGTGGTGCACGTTTTTTTCACAGATGCAGATAAACTGAGAGCGGCGCGGCCATGTGAACATTTTCTTCCCCAGTTTTCATGGGAAGTAGCAAGTTTTCTCGAGTCAAAAGGTGCAAGTCCAAGTGAAGTCACGAGTCATTGATGTTAAAGTCCAAGTCGAGTTGCAAGTCTTTGTACATTTTGTCGAGTCGAGTCTGAAGTCATCAAATTCATGACTTGAGTCTGACTCGAGTCCAAGTCACATGACTCGAGTCCACACCTCTGCCTGACGCTGCACAGCATCTCCCTTTTTTCAGTCCCTCCAGAAAAACGCGATTATGCGATCGCATAATTCAATGCATAATCAGCCAAAGTCCGCATATTTATGCGGGGGACTGCATTTTTTCAAATACGCCGCACTTCCGCCGCATAAATTGCCGATTTATGCGGGGCTTGCATGATTTCATAATCCCCGCATTTTCGTTGCAAAAAAGTCACATATATCTTAGCAGAAAGTTGAAAAATGTTGCGTTTACTTCACACAAGAGCAGCCATTTTCCCCTGCTGCCATGGGAACGTTATGAAGTGACGTAATTAGGCGACGTGAACATCATCGAAAAGCTGCAAACCCCGCGATGAAGCCATGATGAAACCGCAGTTTTTGCAAGTTCCCGCAATTTCATCGCATAAATATCCCGCATATTCTATCACATTTTTTAAGAAAACGTGCCGCATAATCAAGGATTTTTGCCAGCAATAATCACAAAAAAACTCCGCATTTTTCTGGAAGGACTGTTTTTAAAGCCAAAATAGTCCCACTCAACTGACATACTGTTCCTTTTTTACGCTAAAGTTTCCACAGTGTCAGGTTCTGTTGAGGTCGAGCTACGGCGTAGCATGCTAAATTGATGCTCTCTCTGCAGACTGCTTTACTCTCACGCATCACGGGACCGTAGTGTAATTGCAGCCTTTGCGATTGACAAATCTCCTTTTAACATATGGCGATATTATTGCAAATCCAATTAATCTTTTAGCCCTAAATTGTAGTAGCCTGTATTGCAGTTTTTGAACTTACATTATTGAGCAAGTGGCTCCCTGTTAACCGTGGCCTTAAGATGCAGTGTTATTACTGAGTTTCACTGTCAATGCAGCTGTGTTGCTCAGCAAGAAGAACAGCTGGGCTGTGTCAACCTTTTGGGTGTTACGCAGAGGAGAATCTTCTGACTGCTAATCTTTTATTAAGTAACACAGTCTGGGCTGTGCCAGTTATTTAGACCGTGGTTCTTATTTTGTCCCGCTCTCAGAAGGTCATCGATTGCCATGATCCTTTTTTCACAGTATGTGAGCGGTCTCCCATCTCTGTCCTTTGTGTTCTTCCAGACCTGCGGGAGATAGTTTTCGTCATCCAGAGTCAAAGCAACTCTTTCCATGTGAGGCAGGCAGAAAGACGGAGAGCAGACCTACTGAAGCAGGCACACAGTCTCACAGAGGTAAGATTCAAGGCACCTTTCACTCATGCACACACGCTCTTATTTTGGAATAGGAAAAGCACATGAAAGCTCACATATATTTCCAAAGACCTTTCTAGGTAACGATCATCACTAGCAGTAAAAGGAACATCTGTATATGACTTGTTGTAAGCTGTAACATTTTGTTGATTGGAAATCCATTTGGGAGAAAGTAAACATAACTGTAACATGAATTCACTACATAGAGAAAAAAAAAGCTTTGCTATGTGTTACACTATTACACAATACTCGTTTTGAATATTGAATGATAGTAAAAAGAATTATTCATGGCACTCTCCATATTAAACCCCTTATGTCTGAAATATGAAAGTGTAGTTTGAAATATGCAACATTGTTAGTTTCTTGTGTCAGCAGATCATGTGCTTCATTATAAGTTGATGTATTTAGGAGATCCAGATATTTGTGCAGCTTTGATGTTTGGATAGATGATGCTTTTCTCAACAAATCAACCTTCCATTTCTGGGCTCTTGTAGATACATTTTTAATGAGAAGTGATGACCATCCAAATGCATTTGTTCATCTTTATGAATATTGTGATTCCTGATTGTAATTCAGATATTCTATACAAAAAAAGGCTCAATGAAAGAAAAAGCTATATTTTTTCCCGGGACATCAGCTCACTATTTAATGCAATTTGTACAATATCAGTACATACATCAGAATTCTGTAAAAGGAGGACACAGAGCACATTTACAGGTCAAAATGCCAATTTTCGTTCTATTCCAAGTCTCTTCAGAGCCAGATGAAATATGGTGTAATACACAAGTTATATTCCGTTTGTTTATATTATATTACAGTAAATTAGATGAATGATTTGTGTTTCCTGAAGCAGGAGACCAATTTAGATCTCATATGTGGCTTTATATTTCTGTGGTTATTGTTGTCTTTGTTCCTCCATTGCTAGATGTCACTTAGAATACCTTTTTTATCTACACTATTGAAATGATATATAAATAATCACAGTGAGTTATTTTTCAGTTTATTGCTGTTGTTGTGGTTTGAAAAATACGAAGTATGCCGCAGCATGTAAATACCATGCTCTTGGAAAGGTATTGGACACCTGTTGTCTGTTCTGTCTCCTATTTATCTTCAACAACTGGGAAAGTCCAATATACATGTATTATTGTTTAAATCTGATAAGTCAAATTGTCTCCACAATTTGGAATGCTTGTTTCATGTTTCCTGTAATGAATAGTGGCATCAGTTTGTGCCAGTGGATAAGATTAGTCAGGAATAGATCCAGTTACACTAATGGACATCAACCTTTATAAGAGGAGACAGAATTTATGAATACCACATCATGTTGTGTTTGCATTTATGATCTCAGTGATGTCTGGCTGGTTTTACTATCTGCATGCAATTACACATGCTAAGTCCACGTCCTGAGAGAATTTTAATCAGCAACTTCTCAGAGGTGTCAGTAAATGCGTGACAGCTTTTCAGAGAGATATAAGACCGAAAGACTTGTGATCAAAATGAGTTATATTCACAGAATCGGAGTGAAAATGCCTTCAGCCTCAGGTGAACATAAAAAGCACTCAGAGAGCACATGTTCTACCTCCATCAAGGCTGCAGAGTCCGAGAGTCAGAGAATTTAGTGAAATAAAAGAATACTAAAATTTCAGAAAAGGGAAATTACAAAAGAGAGGGATGAAAATGGAAAAACAAATAACTTTCATTTTAACTTAATTTTCCCTTTCCAATTTTCTTATATGGTAAATGGACTGCATTTACTTGCTACCTCACTGGACAAAGGGCAATGCCATTTGTCCTCTCTTTCACCCATTTTCACACACATTCATTCACCAATGGCGGCAGAGCTGCCATGCAAGCTTCTGGCTTTTCCATCAGGAGCAAATTGGGGTTCAGTGTCAAGGACAGTTAGACATGTGGACAGACGGGGCCGGTGATCGAACCGCTGATTAAAGGACAACCCGCTCTACCTCCTGAGCCGCAGCTCTATACGTTTTTATCATTCCTTTTCCGTTACACATTACAATTTAAAAGGGGTGTGCTCGAAATACTGAGAAAGTACAGTGGGCTGGGATTTCCTCCACGCGGCTCTTGCAGACCGTTCCCCAATACGTGAAATACCGACATTTTTTCACGGCCACATGCACTAACATGCACGTGCGTCCGGATCAACCATATAGTCTAGACGGGATGTACCGAAAAAGTGAAAGTGAGGAGCATTTATGGGTACAAGTCGGGAACCGGCCTACTTTACATATTTCAAGGGTGCTGAATCCAAAAAAACTGGTACCCAAGCGAAATTGTGAGTTTTTGACCTTCTAATTTGCATATCAAAATGGCCGCCAAATTGCTTATCTTGCTCAGTCGTTGGACCATTTCCTCCTAGTTTTTTTGTAAGTAGGCAATCAAGATGAGGAAATTAAGTTTCTAGATATTCTATAGTCTAGGGTCAGAGCAAGGATATAGTGGAGGCTCAGTGCCTTTTTTTTATGTATATATATATATATATATATATATATATTCAATCAATATCACTCTTAAATGTTCCCAGTGTATATATGATATGTGATGTATTCCATATTACATAATAACTAAGAAAAACACCATGGCAAGTTGTCTGAGATTTCATTTTTTTATGCAAACAATGCATTTATGCTCTTAATTCAAACATCGAAAAACCTCAAAACACCATGAAACTTCCCTTGAACAGATCTACAGATCACATATTGTTTCTGTGTATTTTCTTTCATGTTTGTAGCTTTATTGCTTTGCTTTCATCTGTCTTTTTCTGTAAGTTCCATAGGTCACTCCGCATTTCTGTATATTTCCTTTGGAGTCTAGCTTTCGCTTTCTTCTGTTATATTAGTTCTACAGATCACATCTTGTTTCTGTATATTTTCTTTCATGTTTGTAGCTAATTGCTTTGCTTTTTTCTGTTAGATTTTTAGTTCTGTAGTTCACTCCCTCTGTAAATTGTTTTTATACCTTTCTAGTTTGCTTGTGTGCCATTTGTCTTTTTCAAATTTCATTTTGATTAGTATTTCTTTCTGCAGGCCTTTTCTTTCTGCAGGCCTTTTCCAAGTTATTTGGTTAACTATAACTTTTTTATTTGGTTAACTATAACTCCACATTTAAACAAGGACATTGGTCATCACTCTGACATGCACACATTGCAGTGCATAACAGCCCTGATTTTCGGCATTTGCACTGGCGTGTTGTGCATTGTTTTTTACAGGCACACAGGATCATTTCCAGGCAACTTTCAGGTATTGGATTCTGTGACATAAGAATGGGCTGTAGTCCTGAATCGCCATGTTTCCATCCCATGTCCAAGGGTGAATGAAGCTCAGGTGTGGCATAGTGAGCATTTCTCCAAACCATTGCCTGGTAGTGTACTCTCAGCAGATGGAAGTGGAGCGCATCGCTTGTCGCCGGCATTGCTTCTGGTTTACCTGTCCTGGAGAAAAGTATATGCCTTGCTGCATCAACAGAGTCTGTTTTATGCACATCATATATTCTGCAGACAAAAGCCTCTGAAGATCTTTGAGTCTCCTCCGTGAGATCACCAATTCCGAGGTTGCTGAGCAATTGATGGTGCATTTTCCAGACGTTCCACGATGTACTTTTGGTGTGACTTGCAATGTATGATGTGGTATGACAACCAGTTAGTGCATGAAATGCTACAAGGCTTGGTGCTGAATCATTTGGCAGTTTGTTAAAAACGGCACCAATGGGTATATATTGTGGCTTCCTTGTGGTACCAGACAACAGCCAGAGTTTTTTACATGCTACGTGCGGGAAATGGGAAACCAGAATCACAAGCACATCAGTGTCTCTAGATGACACGACTACTGTGTCTGACTGGCAGTGCACTGCATGTAATACCAATCAGTATATATGTTTGGGGTGGAATTATAAGAAATAAACTTGTATCAACAAAGGTGGTAATCTTTAGGGCACAACTGGGAAAAAACTAGCTGTTTTTTCCCTCTAAATCTGTTAGCTAGTTTTCTCCCAGTTGCTAGCCATCTCAATATCATTGAAATACACAATTTTGACCCACTATGGTTGAAAAAGTATCATTTTGGATAAATAGGGTAACAAGTTCAATCAATAACTAAGGAATATTGACATTGTTTATCTAAAAAAAATCAAAAAACAGAAAACTTACCAAAGCGTGTTACGATCCTCTTTGCTGTTACATTCACCTCAGGCAAAGGGTCCTCCGAGATGGGACTGACCATGCTATGTCCTGATCTAAATATTCAACTTGGGAAGTTTCATGGTGGTCTCTTTTTGAATATTTCTCCCTATTCACCTGGGTTTTTCCCGTCTTAGAATTTAGAGAACAAATGCTTAATTTGCATAAAAACATGAAATCTCAGACAACTTGCAATAGATTTTTTTCTTTGTTATCATGTAATATGGTGTACATCATATGTCATATCAACAGGGGAAATTTCAGAGTAACATTTATTGAATATTTATGTCCACCTTAAAAATGACACATATAATGCTTAATTCCACCTTAGAAGTTGTACATTTGCATGTATATACATAAAAAAGGCAGTGAGCCTCCACTATATCCTTGCTCTGACCCTTGACTATCGATCTAGAAACTTAATTTCCTCATCTTGATTGCCTACTTACAAAAAAACTAGGGGGAAATGGTCCAATGACTGTGCAAGATGGGTAATTTGGTGGCCATTTTGATATGCAAATTAGAAGGTCAAAAACTCAAAATTTCGCTTGGGTACCATTTTTTTGGACTCAGCACCCTTGAAATATGTAAGGTAGGCCGGTTCCCGACTTGTACCCATAAATGCTCCTCACTTCTTATAGAAGGCCTTTTTTCTGAAATCCGTCTAGACTAATAGACTGTATAATATTAATGGACAAAGCATCTGGTTCGGTGAAGTGCTGCAAAAGCGGAAGTGCCTTAAAGCTGCATTCTATCTGAATTCCAGCAGGGGGAGACACGTGCGGTTGCAAAAGGAGGTCGGTTTCTGTAGAAGTCTATGAGAAAGTGACCCACTTCTCACTTGATTTATTACCTCAGTAAACATTTTCATAATGAGTTTATGGTCTCAATCGCTAGTTTTAAGTCTTCTGCAACACAGAATGATCATTTTTTTTAATTATGGTCTTGTTGATTTTAAAATTTGCGATAAAGCAGGGGGTGTTTTAGGGCGTGGCTATGATGTGATTGCCAGTGAAAGTGTGTAACGTAACGTAGAGTGTAAGGGCTCCTCCCTCACTCCTCCCTCTCGTCTAAAATCGTCACATCCACAACCAGGATGGTTGCGCCCGTAACGGGAACTTGACTACTCATAGCAGATCTCCACAAACCAATGGGTGATGTCACACATGCTCTGTCCATTAATATTATACAGTCTATGGGATTGACTATCAAACAAAGAACAGAGAACCTTAGAATACAACACCCAGAGGGAGTGTGACTTTATTCTCTGTTCAGGATGCCATTACTCCACTGTATCTATACATGGCAAATAGCTGTTTTCTGCTATATTAATGTTCTAATTATTGAGTACAGCCCCTTAAGCTTTTGCATTTAAGCTTTTAATTTTTGCATTTGACATTTAAGATTTTCTATTTCCCATTTCTGTTTTTAAATACCCATTTCACAATATTCATTGTTTTTTTTTTCATTTTAAGTTTAATTTTAGGGTAAACATATATCCCCAATGAATTTTTATCAGAATATACAGAGAGATCAAAGAAATCATCTGCTTGATTTATTTATTTTTTTTTGCCATTCAAGTAAGAGCAGCAGTTTATGAAAAGCATGTTAGGAATGTCCTGTCATGCACTTTTAGACAATCATTGATCTCCACCAAGAGCTCAATGACCAAACTGGCCGAGAGGTTAAAGAAGTGAGCTTGGGACCAGGAGGTCGCCGGTTCAATCTCCAGATAAAATCTGGGTGGGGAAAGTGAAAGAGCAGCACTTGTCCCTCCCTCCCTCATCACCACCACTGAGGTGAGCAAGGCCCTTAACCCCAACCAGTGGCCAGCAGATCAGACTGTGGTTGTACTGTGGCAGTTGTAAATCTAGTTAAAAGTCCAGCAGAGTAGCTTTGAAACTAAACCAGGCTAGTGAATACCAGCCCGTGTGAAAAGTTTGTCTGATTTGTGGCTTAGTGTTGGTCCTTGATTTCACAAAATAAAATTGCAGGAAAGAAAGAAAACAAATCTTACTTTAGAACTAACATTAGAGTAAACTCTCTAATTCATCTTAAACTACTACTACCACCCCCAACTTCTTATGCCAAACACGAGTTAAACCAGCCATCCACCACTTCACTCCTACCTCAGAGGCACTTCACACACACGCTCATAATTCTGCTGTTTAACAGTCTTAGAGGGTGTTCGTGGGATACTAAAGGAGAAAGATCAGAGAAAGGGGTTTGCTTAGTTTGTAGCTGTTAAGCATGTTTGATGTACAGTATCTTGTAGTGCATTGCCATGGAAACCCTGGCGCAAAACCCTTTTTTTAATGTGTTGAAAATATCTTGAAATCTGGAATCTGACTGTGGAGACATGAGAGAACTGAAATAACTTTTGATTTTTATTCCTACTCGAGACACAAGGTTCCGGTTTTGGTTAAACTGTGTCTTTTCTTCAGGTCACAAAGCAAAGAAAAATATGACGAGTATTGTGGTAAAAAGCATTGTAACACTATTTTGTTTTGAAATGACTTAAGGCTGACTAAGTGTTGCTAAATATGTGCAATTAGACCGACATCACTGATAAGTTGCAGATTTATGATGACCCGATCACTGCACTTCCGAGACGGGAACCGCATGTACTATCAGTATTTCTGTCTCCGAGCCTTTTTCACCCTCTGCAAATATTTCTGTTTTATCCTTGTCTGACTGTGGAAGCTTTTGTGATATCCCCACATTTACATAGACAAGAACTTGTGTATTCTATGTGGCGGCTCACAGCCCATGTTCCTACAGTCTGACATTCTGCCTTCTGGGAGAAATTCACATTACATTTATATAGTATATTTTGTCGTTTAGGCAATGCTCATATCCACAGAGACGCACATGTACAACAGAATGAGATTAAACTCAGAAACCTTAAACAGCAGAAGTGAAATGCACCGTGTTTCTAAATGCTTTCTCATGCATCACTTGTATTATCTTAACAATTTATGCATTTGAGGGAGCCACTGGGATTCAAATATTTTAATATGGATTCCTGGTCTTCAGTCAGAGATTTGGCACCTCTTTGGCATCCACAGTTTTTGACTGCAGCTCATCACTGAAGTGGTTTTGACAAGTGGCTATCTCCTGTCTTCCCTCTAGCCCTTCCTATGGGTAGAAGCATAGCTTTGCTCTCTGTCCCTCCATTACAACCAGATCTCTGTGACCCCCATCTTCTCTCAAGTCACCAAGCAATCAGTGTCCTATTCGTTGCAAGCATGTCCACACGAGGACCAGCTCTTATCTGTTGAGGAGTCTGCAGCTTGCACACAATCGCCATGAAAGAATCGGCCTCCCTTTACTGAACGCCTCCTTCATCACAGGAATGTCAATAGCTCTTTGAAGCAAAAGCTTTGGTTTTGAGATTGCATTATTGGCTAAAGACGACGTTTCTTTTTTTTTTATTTAACTTTCTTCTGAGTTAGGGTTAGGGTTACTAAGAGTTAGTCTTTCTTTAAATTGCCGCGGTGGTGTGAACGTCAAGGAGAGAGCAGTTTAATAAAACATGGTAGGTGTCATTACACTATTTGCTTTAAGATAAAGCTCATATTAGATGAGAGCTAACAGACTAATAGGGTTTAATAAGTGTAAACCGTGTGAGCGTCATCCCCTAAATCAAACAGGCTGCCATTAGACAGACTGGCTCAGAGGAGACTGTTCCCCCTGACTTCCTGCATGATGAGTGGACCATGCAGTAATGAACCACAGACTCTTACGCTCTGCTGCCTTGTTTTCCCCGCAGTGTGAAACATTGGCTCTCTCACACAATCCTCACACACCTACTATCATTCCTCGCTATAAAAAATTTGGACGCGATTATATGCACTGTCCATGTCCTGAAAAATCCTGTGCTTGTTTCCAGTGATATTTGTGTCTTGCTTACTGTTTATTTCGGGCAAGCAAGAGCCGCAACCCCCGAAGGCAATATGGGTGTTAAAGGATGATAATACCAGCGTGTTTGCAGGCTTTATCTCCTTCTTTAAAGTAACGATTGAAATGATTCCGCATTTTCCTCGTGTTAACCAATCTCATGGAAAGATCAAAACAAAACCAAAACCTAATAAAGCCAAGGTCGGACACTATGTGCCTGATAAAGCCTGAGTGGACAGACGTTGGGAATGAAACCATTTGAATATATCACCCTCTGGTCAGCAGCGTTACACCAAATGAATCAACCTTTGAGTTTGACATCACAGTCACCCTCTGCACACAAACTACGTATGCCCCGCTGACTGGATAGAAAAAAAATGACAGGACCCACTTTCACTGACATGGACAATGAATTATTACAGGTTCACTTTCATTTATAAAAGTCTATTTACGGGAACATTCATTGTTGTTGCTGTCGGAGGGGATAATGAAGTTTCCTGGCACTTTACCATTAATCTGCTGTAGGTATGCAAGGCGGACAGACTCATGGTAACAAAGGGAACATGTCAATGCAACAGTGATCTGCTTTTGGACAACAATGGAGACCTGTAGCAACACAGGCACTGCTTGTAGGGTAAATGTATTGTTGGTTTTAGTCGTTTCATGGGATTTGTTGACATTGAAAAGAATATAGAATATCACCAGTGTTATCAGGACTTTTGCAGCTTTGCAATATGTGTTCATTTTTGTCAACAATACACTATATTGCTGTGAGGTCAAGCAGCGCAGACTTTTCAAATTGCATTTCCATGCAGTGATAATTTAAATTAACAAATAAAACGCCTTGATGTTCACTGAGATGGATTAAACAACTTAAGCACATTTTAGCAGTCTGCTAATAGATTTTCATATCTTACAGACATGTAAACTGCTTGGCTGCATAGAGTGGTAGAAACGTATATATGAAAAAATGTCAAACACACCTGCCTGCATTGCAAAATGATTAGCTTTAATGCAGAGTAGAATTATGTGATTTGTATTAAATGGGCTAAAACACTGGCATGGTCCTTTGAGTAAGTGTGGAAGGTCAATGGTGATGAGCCAGTTCTGGACAATGCATGTCCCAGTTACAGGACAGTCTCTCTCTAAACACCAGGTAACCCTTGGGTCCTTCATTGCAGAAAAGTAGCTGTTACTGTATTTTGCCTTGTGGAGCTGTTGTAAAGTTAACAAACGTTACAGTATGTCTGGTCTGTGTGCTGTTTTCTTTCAGAAACCACCGGTGGTTTTGCTTCTTCACAGTTTATCAGATAATGAGGGAGATTGGAGTATCCTTCCTCTGCTGCCTTAGTAAGTATCCCTGAACTCTCAGGATTGAATAAGCCTGTCATAAAAGTTTTATGGATTCAAAATATGGACAGCATGTCAGAAACATTGTGTCTTCCTTCAGTTGAGATTTTGGAGGTTATATTTTGGTTTTGGGGACATTTTGTTAGCCATGTTTTAAGGCTAAAGCTTGCTGAGAAGCTATTTCCAAGACAGTAACTGTGATTGATTGCCTCAAATTATGATGAATGCCATCCTAATGTGTCTCTACATGCAGCGATAAGCCTTTTGCTGTAGTAATCCAGTGGTCTAAACAGCATGATAATGCTTTTTGGTCATCTACATGCTAAAAATCCAATATGTGTTTGATAATTGTTTGTATTGGAGATGTGGAATAACATATGAATCTGTTTTCTTCCTCCATCATAAAGATTTAGGACACAGATCACCAAAAGCACCCCAAATCATTACGGAGCCGCCCTCCCTAAAATAAATCTGTGTGCTTGTCATGTTTTTTTTGTCTTTCTGCCCTCTGTGGCCTCTTGATCTGACTGGGTCAGGAGCCTCAGTTAGATAGTTCCTCAGACTGAACTGAAATAAGAAACATAACAGTTTTGTGTAGAGTTTGTCTGTGCATGGCAAAGTTACATTTATTGTTGTTTTATTATTTAACTGTAGTTTTGATGATACTTTATTTTTTGTGTGTCCTCAGCTTGTCCCACTCCTTTGGGAAAAACTCATCCTGGATTGTATTTCTGGAGGAGGAAACAAATGTGAAGATGAATAAGCTGGTTCAGGTCCTTACAAAATTTGACACAAATAAAGTAAGTAGACAATATTCCCTCCAAACCTCCATCTCTCTCTGTCTGCCTTTACGTTGCTCTGTCTCTCTATGCCAAATTCATCAGCGAGACCAAAGCTCCCTGTTTGGAGCTGCAGCTTGATCATTGCTTCAATTAACAGATCCAGTAGCGGTTTGGCTCCAGCTCTGCTGCAGCTGCACTGAGCTCACCTGTCAGACATGTCAGTCCAGTCTGCTGTAAACCTAATTTAAGCTCCGTCTCTCCACTCATGAAATTATTTTTCTTGTTATGGGTCGGTGGGGTAGGTTGAATATAAATGTTGGATAAACACTGCAGTCAAAAAAATCATACATTGGGGTTGTAATGAAAAGATTTTTTTTGTAATAAAGCTTAGCAAAATAGCTTTCTCCTTCAATAATTTGAATTTATAAAATAATCCAAACAATTGGCCCATCGTTATGGTTTATGGGTTTGTTTGTTTTTTTGTTGCTATTTGTTACGAGTTTGAGCTGGCTTTCAAATGGAGCCGGGCCAAAAATGATGATAATTACACTGTGATGTAAAGCCTACAGGAAGAAATAACTCATTTTTATCAGCAAATGCTGAGGTTTGCTTTGGTCTGCACAACAATGAATGGAAACCTTTTTTATTGTCATCTTGGACTATTTTGACAGTGTATTGTATTTCACTTTCAACTCAGATATGGAATTCATTATTTTGTGAGTATCCACGACCTTATCCTGAGGAGGAGGAGACAATGGATACAACAATGGGAACAACTTATGATTTGATTATTTACAACACACCCTAAAGCAAAGACTTCTCTCTCAGTTGTTACAGGACAGTGTGGCCAGCTACGTATTAACGTGATAAGCAAGACAAAAACACCTCTCAGTATAACGCAGTACAATTTAACAGCGCCATAAACTACAGCCTGAACAGGGATCAAGTTGAATGAAGTGAAGTCTGTAAAATAGTTTTAACAACTGAACGTTACAACCTTTATTTATAGTGGGGTTGTTGTATTAGACTGTTGTTGCTAGATGTGTCTAATAAACTTGGCAACCACGTCAGTGTGTTGGATTATTATATTGTGTTAGCAGAATGACTACATGAGCTAACATAACCTTATTACAGTACATTTAAAGCAAAAAAGTGCAACATTTGGGGAACTATGCTTATTTGCTTTCTGGCGGAAAGTTAGATGAGATGATTGACACCACCCTCATATCTGTGCATTCAATATGAAGTTAGAACCAGCAGCTGGTTAGCTTAGCACAAAGACTGGAAACGAGGGGCAACAGCTAGCATGGCTCTGTCTAAAGGTAAGATAAATCTACCTACCAGCACTTCTAAAGCTCACTAATTAACATTATATCTGTACAAAAACAAATTGCAAAAACTAATTTGGGGGGGTTATGTGCTGCACTATTTTTTGGCTATGAGCAGTTGCCAGGCAACCAGCGGAGATTGCAGGAAGTTAATGTGCTTGGACAAGAAAGAGTCTTGCACATAACCTGCTGTGAAACAGTTTTTACACTTTGCTTTTTGTATTGATTAAATTAATGAGCTACAATGTGTTGAATGGTGAGCTTTGGAGGTGCAAGTTAAGCTAACCTCCTGCTAGCTGTAGCCTTAAGCGTGATTTATGCTTCCGCATTAAATTTACGCTGTGGCTACATACGTAGGTACGTGGAGACACGGACCGTACACCGGACCCTACGCCGTAGCCTGACATGCACCTCTCAAACTACACGTTGGAGCGAAAACACGTCACATTTCCTGGTTCTCCTTCTCCAGAAACAACATGCTCCTGCTCCAGATTTCCCACCGTGGTCAGAAAGAACAGGGGAGACACTTTGTTTCTCTCACTATGACTCTAGAGTCACTACTCACTCTGAAGATAATCACCATCACTCTCTCACTCGCTCTACCACACACACACACACACACACACACACGCCGGCTCTGCTAGTCTCTTAAAGAGATCGACGCACACACCAACGCGCAAGTATGAACTTCAGGCCACTAACGTAGGCTACGGAGAAAGCTCTGTGTAGAGCCTCCGCAGAACCATAAATCACACTTTATATATTTACCGTACAGACATGAGACTGGTATTCATCTTCTCCTCTAACTCTCAAAAAGGCAAATTGCCCCAAATGTTGAACTATTCCTTTAAAATTTGCATACTTTTCTGTATAATATATACAATAATATAAGATTCTTTTCTACTCCAGACATTTCAAGAACTATGATAAGAGCCTTTGTGGCTTTAATGTCTGGTATCTCTTGAACTTTGTTCTATCAAGAAATCTCATTATTCTTCACAGCCAGTGATAAACCTAGTCCCCGGAAAGAATTTCAAAGGTTTTCTGGCAAGCGCGGTGTGGAAACTCCTAAATTAGGAAGCTCAATGTGTTAATGATACAATGTGTAACATCTTAAAGTGACGAGAAGTAACCTTGCACTTGAGCTGACATCCTGTCCCGTACTTCCTATTCATCAGGAGTGGTTTCTTGGTAAGCCCCTCCATGACGAGGAGTCCACCATCATCCATCATTACGCGTTTGCAGAGAATCCCTCCATCTTCAAATATCCAGACTTCGCTGCTGCTTGGGCCGTAAGCGCCCCCCTTGTTGTTCGGTGAGTATGTGCAGTGACTCTCTTTGTGTCTGTGGAGTTGAGTTATTCAGCGCAGTGATATGATTTTGAAAGGTTACTGTATATTTTGTACTTTCAATTAAAAATCTGCAATTTGTCATTTTAGGCTTGCAGACAAAGTGAGAAATGAGCCACTTAAATCTGACTTCACCATTGACCTGAAACATGAGGTGAGATAACATGCGAGGCACACGCTTCCATCCAGACCTGTTGTGTTTGGGAAGTGACGACGAGGCTGCTGGTTTTCAGCCATTTTCTAACAATTTTCTCATTTCTCATACTCACGCCAACGCCGACCTACTGTAATTTATTTGCACAAAAAGAGCGAGGCGTGAAATCCATCTAACCTTGAAGTGAAATCTCATTACTTTGGAGAATTGTCATGGTGCAGCATTGAGGTTCTTATTTTTATCACTGAAATTCAGTCAGGAAGGCATCTAGGGATTTCATTGAGTAAACACGGCATCAGACTTATCAGGCTGAGTCTGGAAAAGGTGGTTCACTTAGAGATGGCATGGGTGCAGTCCAACACATTCAATTATAAAACTTTATGTAAAAATAAAATATAAGAAAAACAGGATGCAATGGAATTTTTTTCTTCTGCTGAATTTTCAAACGGAATTATGGAATTTTAAGTTCTTTTAAAATTCTATAAAGTTATGTTTTTGCAGAGGAATGAGCTGTCAAACACTATAATGCACATCACAAACATGCACATGCAACCTCATGCAAGTACAAATGAGAAACACTTGCAAAACTACAGACAAATATTGCATAAATCCTCAGTGCCAATTCAGTTCACTGTCAGTAGATTAGCTCCAGGCTGTAAGTCGGGAAAACGTCAGTTCCCAGTTTCTGTAGGTTCTTATTCTTTGAGACAGTTGCCAATATTCAGACACTGATTGTACTGTCCTCATTACAAATTCTTTTACTGTAACATCTGGATCTTCCCCTGTAGAATAGTTCAACTAAATCCTAGATTTTATTTAGCTCTTCTCTCAGAAAAGGGTACAGTAACATTCACCAGCTCTCAGTTTCTCCCTCTCTGTCATCCCCTTATATCTTCTGTAAGTCATCTTGAATTTCAAATTTGCTGTGAGAGTGAAATTGTTGTATTCACTACATAAGAAGACCGAAAACATTCCACATCTCTTCTGTTACGTTTATGATAAAGCATTTATTTCTGAAAGATGGCATCTTGTCTTGAGTTTGAAAACTTGTTATTCATATTAATGTTTAATATGTTAGTTTAGTTATGTTTGCAACCTTTTTCTGACTCTGATTGTGATTACAGGTAGCCTTGTATATCTGGGACAACGGGAACGGTCCACATCTCACTGCTGTTCCTGAGCTGTGCACGGAGCCGGAGGACTCTCCTCAGACCCAGCACTGTGCCACCACTCTGAGCACCGAGCCTCCTCCGTGTGTGAGTATCTGCTCTGTGTGCACATCGATTGGATTGTCCTCAATTCCCAGAAAATGGTAAGGGGAAATAAATGAAACGACATGAAACGGAGGGCGCTTCACTGTGAGACGCTGGCAGCTCTGTGATGATGTACGTTACTTGTGTGTCAGCCTTCGTGCCCACAGCCGCATCCAAGCAGCACCAATATTTCACGGTGCAGTATGGCCTTGAGCGTTATATACCTTCTCTCCTTTATACACCATTCAGTAGAACATTGTGCATTAACCTTACAAGGAAGGAGTCATTTTTTTGCTTGCCAAATTTGATTGTCATCTGCAAAGAAATACTCATATACTGTATGTTGCTAAGCAACATTGTTTTGCATCTTAAAAAAAAAATTAAATAATCAAATTTATTTAAATAAACAAAATTAAACGTGCTAACAGTTTATCAGTAATGTGTGTAGTGTAGCAATGTTAGAACGCAAAAGTAACTAAATCCAAACAAACCAAGCAACCTTGAGGAGGGAGAGAGGAAGAGAGACTGCCCAGGCTCTCCTGTTTATGGACATGTGAGCAATCAGTTCATCCAGGTGTCAATCATCAGTCCTTATTAGCCCAAAATCAAAGGGACTTAATAGGTCTTGAGGCCTAGGAGCCGTCACGCCATTATCTGGAGTTTCATTGCCTTTATTAACTTATTTTTGATATTCATCTAAATGTGTTCCAAGTTTATCCATCTCCGATATGGATTTGTATATTTTTGGCTAATCTTCGTTTGTTAGATTTCTCCTTTCATCATATCTGGACCAAGGGAATTGAAATTCGTATGCAAATTTATGTTGTCCACAGCTGGTGACTAACCAGCTCTCGATTTCTCATCCTCCTTTATCCTCTTTTGTTATCCATCTTTCACACATGCCTCAGAATATTTTTTTTCATGAGCACATATTATGTGATGAATTCAAAATAAAGCAGAATTGTCTTAGGGGTATTTTTTGCTTGTGAATAAGCTGGCTATGTTGTTTCTTTGTAGTAAAAATATGTAGTATAAGTGTTTGGAAATTGGGTTATATAAAATAAACTAAATTATACTGTAAATATAATAATTCATCAAATGTAAATCATTGTGTAATGAAGGCTTTTTTTTTTTTTTTACAAAATTAGTATTGCTAGTAAATGATCTTGTGTAGTTTATTCACTAGAAAATACAGAAAAGAGACATTTTGTATGTGCACGGGACCAATGTCTAGGAGGCAGGCAGTTTCTTACAGTAGAATAATCTTGCAGGAAATAATTGGCACTATCTTGAGGCCATACTTGATGTTGTGTTGTATCTGAGTGGGAGCCAGTGAGTGGGTTTGGCTGAGGGAAAAGACCAAGAGTGGGTCACAAAGTCAGTCAGGTCACAACTTTCAGTGTCCCGTAGAAAGAACCATTTCAGTCAGCTTTAATCATTATTGCCGGTGCACTTTATTGTACAGTTTATTGTAACATTTTTTTTACTGTTAAAGTATATTATTTTTCTGACCATGTTGGTGTGTTGAATTATAAAAATGCTTTGCCACATGATATATTGTTAGTATTATGTTCGCTCTAGCTGAACGCTGAAAGAACGTTTGGTTTGCGAGGCAATCCGAAGGGTTAGCCATCCTTTAGCCGACAGTTGTTGACCGCCACATGCACCCTAAAACAATCAATAATGTTGAGAAAAGCGGATGTGTGCACAGATGTGTACGTGACTGTGGCTTCGTTAAAAGTGGGTGAGGTGAGTTGAATTTGGGATGACCGAGCTGGCAGCAGAAAGTGGCCCAATTCAAATTTTTTTTTTTACCTCCCTCCCCTCTTAGTTGTGACAGAAAGAAACACAGTCTTGAGTGTTTCATTTGTGATTCAAATCACATACTGCATGTGCATATGTGGTCTAGAGGTTGACACATGTTTGTGGCAGTCTGAATTGTCAGATTTGTTGTTTTTTACCTCCCGATGGAAATCGCTATCCTCATAAAACTGTATTTATTTGACCAGCAAACAGCACAAAGACCAGGAGCAGCCAGTGGAGCAACATGAAGGTCACAGGTTTAATAAGTATTCAGGGAGAAGTTTCCATTCAGACAAAACAAGAGGGGACATATCGTAATCGGCCAGTGTTTGAAACCTTTGGAAGACAAATTGCCAAGTGGGGGCCACAGCAGCACTTGGCTGCAGTGACAACAACGAGTCAAGAGCCTCAAGAGGCAGATTCAAGGAGGTGAATGACGACAACCAATAAAGTGGCTGCAGCAGCAAAGCATGTCCTTTTTATTTTAGACAATAAATGTATTGTGGTGTTGCTGCTTTCTACATGCAGAGGCAAAGGCCTGTTCAAATTTTATAAAATGAGTAAAACTGACAAAAAAGAGACCATTAAGTCTGATGAGGAAAGTGAAATTGAGCAGTAAAGCCCATAATATGAATGTATTTTGAGCCTTGGTCAACAAAGCATCTGTGCTTATACGCTCAGTCCGGTAATATTTGGATGAGGTGCTGCCTGTCTGTTTGACACTACTGTAGATAACTGTCTGCAGCCTGATGGTCTGTGTGATCAACATTTGCAGGTTCCAGACTCTCAAATGTGAAATGTGGGTCGTTGGTAGTGATGAAATCTACCGAGAGTTATCACACAAATCTGCAGCTCCCTTCGGTTTTACGGAGCTTTACAGCGAGTTCGTGACTAGCTGGTGAACGTACTGTAGTGGAGCGTTTAGCAGCTAAAGAGCCAGATATTTCCCTCAGGAGTTGGTAGAGATGAAAAACAGAACTAAAAAGGGAGTGATTATTGGATTATAAAAATAAAAGCTTCTATGTAACTGCTGCAATTGTAAGTAAGCAATTGTTTCCTAACAGTAAATAAATGAAATAATGAAAATAATCATAAGCTGCAGCCCTGGTTTGTACATTATTGTTAAAATGTCCAGCTTTTGGTTTCCATGTGATCCTCGGGGTTTATCAGGGCACAAGAGACTGTTACTGCACATCTCTTCCAGCCTCCAAATGTGTGTGGTTTGTGCAGCAGCCAATGACATGTTTAATGTAGCGTAGATTTTTAATGCATTCTGTCTGTTGTTGATTTAGTGAATCTTTCTGTGTGACTGTTTTGAGCTTGTGAAAAAAACACAATCCAGCCTCTAGCATTTGGGACTGCGTGTGGTAACAAAGGGTTCCGAGATCCACATGGAGAAGTTTCATTTTCTATTTTATACTCTCTCATTTAATTCCCAGTCTCACTTGTTGCTCGTCTATTATATCCAACGCTTTTACATTTTGCAAGCGTACTTTTTCTTTTACTGCAGTGTTATCAGCTGCAGTGTGTCTTTAGTTTCATAGGAAGAGCCAAAGACCATCAGAGGGCCAAATGACCTCAGACCATTTATAGAAATATCTAATTAATTCACTTTGAAGATAACAACTCCAACAGACCACTTAGACACTTAATGTAAACTCAGTTTCAACCGTTTGGTTGCATATAAAATAGATCCTGTCTCCATCATATGTGATGAATGTGGTATGTTCATGTGAGCATTTTTTTTATTCATGTCTCCTATTTTCATCAAAGGGGGAGCCTGTGAATAAAGAAGATATATTTGTAGCTGTGAAAACGTGTAGGAAGTTTCACAGTGAAAGAGGTAAGTGACACTGACGCTCTTGGAGAATTTGCCAGAGATGCACAACTTCCCTTTAAATGGCACATGCTTTTATCCTGTTTAATGGATTTGTTTTACCTTTGACATGTGTCACTGTTTAAGAGCTTTTCATCATTATTATAATAAAATCTTTCACTAAATTATTTCACTGTCATGTCTGAAAGGATTTGATAGCATTGAGGCTAAGAAAAATATCTAATTGCGTATCTATTTGCATACCCCCCTTGGTGCTTGAAATGCACGATCATGCGACAATCCTGCACATGTTAAGAAATCACTTACTGATGGTAAGCCATTTATGTGCAAGCTCTGCCTGACATTAAGCTATCCACAGTAAACCTGCTTTTCTTTTAACCTGATAAAAATGTTGCGGGTTCAGTCAGTAGATCAAATTGCAGATTTATTTCAGAGGGATCAGACAAACGCTCAACATCCAACATGTACGCTACATCCAAAGAGTGTCGCTCAAGAGTGATTGCACTAATTACCTTAATTACTATTTCTCTCTGGCAAGCTGCCATTATCAGTTTTAAATGTAGACAAGTGGAAAATGTAGTTTTGATTTATATATCAAAGGTTAGCTTAGATCAATAAACAATAGACATGAAAGAGCCTCGTATTTAATTACAATGTCACTAAGTGTTGATGGTGATGGAATGATTTTATAGGGTATTTCACTCTGTACACTTACAAAGTTCTCAATGCTTCGGTTAACATTTAGGGATATTTTGAGCCTTTTTAGTGGTATAAATAGCGATTTGTTTTTACTTTCCCTGTGCCCCGAATACTAGCGTTGTAAGCTAATCAACGGTCTGCGCTAGTGTCTTTCAAGCTACAAACACATTCGATTAGCATGAAAACATGTCCCAGAGAGCGACAGAGTGGGTACACATCTGTTAATAACCCCTAGGTCTGTTTTGCGCCGGAATTGTCCTTTAAGGTCTCCTAATAGGGTATGTAACACTGGTTGGGCTGAAAATGTCCCAGGTTTTATTCTACGGGTCCCTATGCATCCCTCTGGAATGGATCTATTTGGAACAACAGCTTTTCTTCCAAATATGGTATACTTATGAATATTTAGATGAGCTGCGCGCTGATTGGTTGCACACACAGACACAGAGCTGCCCCGCAGCACACACACACACACACACACACAGCTGGCCGGCGCACAGCACGCACACGCACACACAGACGCACTGTCTGTTACCGAAAGTACAGACAGACATGTCCAGGCGCAAGCAGCGACTGCAGCGCGGCTAAAACAGCCGCGAGAAAATATCTCCAGCTGGCTTCAAACTTCATTTCTGCTCCAACAAATAAACGCATCAACTAACTAACTGTACAAAGCACCAGATACACAGTTTAGTTACAGTTTCATCCTCCAGTGTGTCGCACACACACCAATGCAAAGTTTCGACACTTTCATTACAACTAGTGTTGTTGTAACGTTACCCTTGGGACATAAAAAAACTCCACCAAGGAATCACAACTCACCCTGTAGCTAGTCAGCGCGGGGACATTTAGCGGAGAGTGAAGCCCTGCAGGCACGTCCTTTGGCCGCTGCTTTAGATCCAGTAAGTAAGTCCCGCTCCACTGTCCGACATCTACTCGTTCTAAACACTTTTCTCTGGGCCAGTATTCCGTTGTACAGCCTGGAACACCGTGGTTCATTTTCAGTATCCTTGAAAAACTTCCAAACTTTGTTCTTTCTAAAGTAGGCTACACAGCGCAGCTTACAGCTGAGCTTGTGTGTGAGATCCTGACAGAGCTCCAGCTCAGCGGGTCTGTGAAGGTGGAGAGGCCGGCTGTCACGGCAGATTGTGGAGCTTCTCAAGTCCGATACAGTCATACCAAATTTGCAATTAGCCATCAATTTTCGGCCCATATTTGAGCTCTACATAGTTGATTTCTCGCATAAAAAAGTCTCAGAAGTGAATTTAGTAATGAAATAGCAGGTATACAATGTATACAATTTCTGAGATCTGCGCGACCTAGATTAAGAAGACTAGCTGATCTCAGGTCAGTGGTGTATGTACATTTTGGGGCGTGACAAAGGTAGAGACTAGAGCCAAATTAGGTAGGAGTTGAGGAGTTGACGTCAACTTTTAGCTTGGTTGAGATTCGCCAGTTTTCAGCAGCAGTTTCAAATTGTGAGATTTGCAGAAGAAAGGGATGTCAATGCTTATTTTACCCACCGAACTGTCGTAATTCAACTATGACAAGGTAAACTCGGTTTTGCATTCTATCACCCCTTTAAGGCTTTTTATCTTCTTTATCCGTAGTGATTATATACAGTACAAAACAATTATATGGTCATCTATTTAGAAATTAGAGTATAAAACTGGGTGAATAATCTTTTATCTTCTATTAAATTCATTGGAAAATCGTAGCTCAAAGTAGTTATTTTACTGGTACAGTATGAAAGATTCAACCTTCATTACTAAGTTAGATCTTTTGATACTTTCATACTGCAACAGTTGTAAAACTACCTTCAACTACCATCAAAAAGAAATAGGAAACACAGGTCTCCATTGTTATGTGTGGCTCTGTGTAGATTTGAAACACAAAAAAGGAAAATTGTGAAAAATTGTTCCTAGTCCTTGGTTTGTTTTGTTGGGTTTTATTCTGTCAAAAACAATCTGCACATAAGACACTTTTTTTGGGGGGCATTTCTGCCTTCAATGGACAGGATAGCTGAGATATGAAAAGGGGGGAGAGAGGGGGGAAAACATGCAGGAAACCGTCACAGGTCGGACTCGATCCCTGGACCTTCTGCGTCGAGGAATAAACCTCTACATATGCGCGCCCGCTCTACCAACTGAGCTAACCCGGCCACGCATAACACACTTTTCCATATATTCACAAAACAATAAAGAAGGAAACCAAAACAAAAAACAGAAATTGAATTGCTTCATGGGACAGACTATATTATAAAATTAAATAAAACAAAACAATAAGCAGCATATAACACATATATGTTCTGTATAAAGCTGAATAGTGCTGTGCCTCTGCTACATTACAGTCTTAAGTAAAGGTTGTGACATGCATATTTGATAGTGTTGTGTAGTGTACAGTAACTATTACTCATTATACATATAGTACATTTTTACTAAAATGCTAAGTACATTTGCCCGTCATTTCTCTTTCCATTTTCTTTAAGACATTTTTAAAAACTGTTACATCTCAGTATCTCATGCCATTAAGTGACTTAACCAGAAGTCTGATATAAAATTTTATTACAAATGTGCATGTGTAGCTTGTGTTTTGTTCTAAGATGTGTACTGTAGGTGGTTGTCAGTCTCAGTGTCTATTTTCAAACTGCTCCTTGACATATACCGATTGTCGACTCCATAACAGCAGGCAATCAACAGCTGACCTGCATGATGCACTTTAGTTTAGTAAATAGCAGTGTGATATTTGGAGCCTAATTGTACTTTCTGTTCTTCATCAGCTCAGTTGTCAGTTTCTTAGAGCCTTCAGAAGCCAGCCAATTCAACTTTTAGTTTTTTAGTTCATTTATTCAGTGTTCTCTATGTCACTCTGCTTCACTTTTGTTGATGTATGCGAGTTGAACACAGCCTTGAGCTGCTGCTGCAGATTTCTGGGTATTCTGTCCTCAACCCGCGTACACTCTCGCTTTGACAACCACAAACTCCCCACAAAACCTCCAGATCTCATCAGTCGGATCCCAATCAAATCTACAGGAAAACATAAAAACACAAAAAAAAGAGTTTTTTGTTTTACAGTATGTAAAATGTTTGTGATGGTCCAGTACTGAGTGAGGCCAGCAGCTACATACTGAGCTGCAATATAATCCTATGGACAACAGCGACCGCCAATGTCCGTTCACTAAAAGTGCTTACGATAGAAAGATGGAGAAGTTGCTGTTATCCTGCCGTGCTTTTATGTGTAACTTACACACAGTGTATGGACCGATGTTAGGATGCATTTGTAGCTGTATGCTAGCACAGCTAGCCTCAACTTCAGACTCAAAAGCTATAACATAATTAAAAATCTTTTAGATAAAAACAAAGCTACGCTTTCTGTACGCCAAAACAACAAACTCCCCAGAACTCCAGCTCTCTCACTCACATTCCACACTGCTGTCTTCTCATAATGTAGTCAGACACTTATTAATAATAATTATAATAATCTGAGCCTGGACAGCTCTTTTACTGGACAGCTATTGACACTGCGTATTTTCCCCATAGGATTACATTTCAGCCCGGTTCGCGGCTGCGGGCTGCAGGGCTCTCACTTAATATTGGACTAATTTCAAAAAGTGTTGTTCCCATTAGTCACTTGGACACAAATACATTGGAAAATATGGTCCAGGTTAAAAAATACCAACATTCCCTTTTAAGTGTCAAGGTTTTTAAAATGTATTCAAACTGGAATTCCTCAAATGACAAAAGGTTTGTGCACTTCAAAACTTTATCTATGGCACTCACATAATACTAGTTCTGATAATTCTGCTCATTTTCAAGTTATCTTGAACATTCAGCAAGGTGGGAGGATCAAAGAAGCATAACATTTTATCTTATTTTCCTCTTTTTATTTTCAATGTACAGTATTTTCTCGCTTGACTCTGCTTTTTTTTAGAAACCTCTTCAATCGTCTTTAATAGAATGTTTTATGCAAGGCAATTGTATTTGTATAGCACATTTCAGCAGCAGTGCAATTCAAAGTGCTTTACATAAAACATTAAAACACAGTTAGAAATGAATACAGAATTAAAAACAATTAATACAAAATAAAAAACAGAATACAGGAATAAAATTCACAATGCAGTACAATGAATTAAAAAAAGGCAAAGTCAAAAAGAAAGGTCTTCAGCCTTGATTTAGAAGAGCTGAGAGTAGGTGCCGACCTACAGTTTTCCGGAAGTTTGTTCCAGATATGTGGAGCATAGAAACTGAACGCTGCTTCCCCCTTTTTGGTTGATTCTGGGGACAGCAAGCAGACCTGTCCCAGAAGATCTGAGAGGTCTGGGTGGTTCATAGTTCACAAGCATATCCGAAAGACCGAAATGTGAGAGAAACCATGTATTGCAATTAAATATGAAATAATCATTTTCTCAGGACCAGAGGTCTGCTTGTTGTGAAACCTAGTGAACACTATTGATTTGTTTCCCCGTTACTCCAGTTCCTGTGATAAAGAAGACTTGGGAAAAGGATGCCTTCTCTTTAGAGTACTACAGTGACCACGCTGATCCCTCAATACCAACCATTGATTTAGGAGTTCCAAATACTGAAAGAGGTAAGTGCACCTTTTAAAGGCTAAACTCTTTCAGTCTCAGCTGCAACAACAGATACATCTACATGAGAAATTAAATGTCAAAACTAAAGTTGAAATTTTAGTTGAGATCTTAGTCAATTGTGTTGGGATTTTTTAGATTATGGTGCTAATATCAATTGCACGTTTTCTTTTATATTGTTTCTCAGAGTAATTCTGAGGCGGTAAATGGGTCTGTGCCTTCTGTTTGTTCTTGAATGTGTGGAGCTTCTCTCTGACTGAGCTATAAACTGCACATTTACTCACCAGGAGCTTGGCCAACATACCCTGTTGATATCCACAGACTGTCCGTGTTTAATGAAATGTTTGCTCCCGTTATGTTTGTTTAAGAGCTGGTTATAATCATAAGTCATAAGTTCATTTCATCACTCGTAGTTTAGTTTTAATCTTGGCACACTTTGACCTTTTGAACCAGACTGACTGTCAGGTCCATCTTTATAAACTCTTATAGTCTCTAGGATAGTATGTGTGTCTGAAACGTTTCTAGGCTTTTTTGGCGAGAGTTAGATGAGAAGATCGATACCACTCTTCTATTTACATTACATATGGCGTTACAGTAAGCAGCAGGTTAGCTTAGCTTGGCATAATGACAGCTGGCCTGGCTGTTTCTAGAGGTAATAAAGTGCCTTAGACCTGGGTTCATGTGGGGGTAATGTGCTGGACAATGTCTTGGCCATGAGCAGTGACTTCCTGAAGTCTGGTCATCACCATGTTGTTTCCAGGCAACCAGCGGTGACACTAACAAGTTTGGCACATAACCCCGATGTTACACTACAACATTTTTACATGTTTCTGTACAGAACAACCAAACAAGATATATAACATGTTAACTAGTAAGCTTTACGGCTCTGACACACCAACCTGACGGCCGACCGTCGGCAGAAAAGGCAGTCGGACTGATCAGTCGGCTCCCTTCTCTCAAAAAAGTACCTCGGAACACACCGAAGCGACGCCAACTTGAGCGTACGTTCTGTGCGTGCGCCAGACGTAATATGTCTCCATAACAGCAGACAGCGCTAATCTGCATTGTCGACCTAATAAACACAGAGCACGATATCGTCAGTCATTGTTTTCATCAGAGTGTTGATAGTAGTCAAGAAGGATCGTTGTTGTCATTACTCGCTGAACAGAAGAAAATACGATGGCTAGTAATAAGAAGATACTGCCGTTGTCAGCTCTCGGGCTTCTTCTTGTGGAAGAAGCACTGATTTGCTAGTCAAAGGCTAGCACTCCACCAATCAGATTGGTCATTGACATTGCCCACTTTTTCAACAAGTCAAATCGGCCAAAATGGATGCCGACGGCTCCTCCGACTGACAACGGCACGGAACACACCGAACAGACTCGAGTCACCGACTTCCCCAGACTGTTCGACGGCCGATAATCGGGTTGGTGTGTCAGAGCCTTCAGAGGTACTGGCTGACTGATTTTGTTACCTTTTGGACAGACCCAGGCAAGGGACACATATGAGAGTGGTATTTATCTTCTCATTTAACTTTCTGCAAGAAAGACAATTCGAGTATTCCTACATTTGCTCAAAAGTAAGTTTAAATCAGTTCATCAGAGTTCAGAGGTTAATGACCACTGTTCCACTGTTCCTCTGCATTGAGAGGCTGCACCTGGTAACAAAGCCCAAAGGTGGTTCTCACTGTGGGTGCACCAGGTATGGCCGACTGAGAGAGCCTGGAACAGACCAGGCTTCTCTGGACGGAAAACAAATTCCCCAGCTCATCTGACAGCCTGGTGATCCCTCAGGAGAAGCTTTAACCCAACAACATCCTTAAGAAATATGCTGGATGCTAGAAATGCATAATGTAGATAATCAGAAACACGTAGGAGAAGATGTACATGGAGTGTCAGACCGCTCAAAGCTACCCAGGGTAGTTTTTTTAAAGACAGCGGTAGCTCTCTGCTTCTGCACCCTCCTGATTGCCTGAGCCAGAGGCCATTTGGGTGAGAACTATTTTCCAGTCTGATGGCTGTTGGCACAAAACGGCACCTAAGACCTCTCATGTTGCACCTTAATGGGATGATGCATCGGCTGCAGCACCTTTCAGCCCACTGCATGAGAGGGGAGGGATGTTGTTTGAAAGATTCTGGTTTAGTCTGCAGCCTCTCTTCACTGACTGTCTCCAGGCAGCTCAGCTCTTTAACAAGGATCTCTTTGCATTGAATCAGTGAAGGATGCAAACTGCCACCGGCTACTGGAACATGCAGTCTAGTCTGTTACAGAGCGGAGCCTCGTCAAGAATGAAACTCAAGCCTTCGCTTGTGAAGTTGCTCTGCTGTCTGTCCAGGTTGTTGTTGATATGCATCCCCCATACTTGAGGGCCGCCTCATCTCCACCTCCTCGTTGTGGATAGTGACAGGTCTCAGCGGCTTCTCGCTTTCTAACAAATCCACTACCAGCTCCTTTGCCTTCTTGACACAGCTACAGATAAATCTTCTTGCACCAACTGTCAATGCTCTCTGATTCAGGCGTGCTGTATGCTCGCTGGGGGTCATCACATGTTTTTTTTAAATCAAATGTTCATGGGAAAAATCCACAAGGAAAGAGATTTTTGCTGATCTCATTTAAGTGTTTAATGTTTCTAAGGATGTGTCTCACCCCAGCTGCTCAAATACGATTTATAACTGATTTCAAACCTTTACATAACACCTTGATGTTGTCTCTGTCAGCGAACCACATGACTGCAGCCAGAATCTGCAGTGATGGAGGAGTTTCACACTGCGGCTAGTGAAGAGCAGGACAATGTCTTTCGTCCAGCCTGCTGATTGTTACTTTCCCTCTAAATCGGTAAAATGCTACCAGAAAATGCAAATGTGTTTGTAGTTTACACGTCATTGCAACAACCAGTATACCCTGAAGTCACTGATGCATCTCGTAAAAGTAGAGTCATAACTGCAGAACATCTTGAGATGGCATACCTAGTGTAAAGTTGGACGTCTGATATGTAAAAAGTGAAAAAGAAGGTGACAGTACAATCCCTCTTCAGCTTATAATGCATCACTAATGTACAATTGTTTGGAATCAGGCCACATTTGACTGAAACCAGCCTGCTTTAAAAAAAAAAAAAAAAAATTAGGAACATAACATTTCTGAGAAATTGTTAAACATGTCTGATTGTATTATACAGTGAATGACTGCTCAGAATGAACTGTTGGTCAAGTGCAGATACAAATACAATCTGGCGGCTTTTTTGTTTACCTATTCTCAGAGATGGCAAAAGTACTCACTCCCCGTACTCTAGTAGAAGTACAGGTACTTGTGTTAGAAAATACTCTGGTAAAAGTAGAAGTACTGATTTAACTTCTTTACTCAAGTAAAAGTAACAAAGTACAGGCTTGGAAATTTACTTAAAGTATAAAAGTAAAAGTACCCTTGTGAATGACAACCATTTTTTATGCAAAGCTACCTGGACCACACAAATGTTACTAGAGTGCAAGCTGAGAAACTTCAGTGGACATGGAGAAAAGGCTCTTTACATGTCATTGCCTACATTTTAAATGGATGTCTGCCAATAGGCCTAATACATCACATGTAGGCTATGATTATTGTGACAGAGACTGGGACTCCAGGTTAATAAGATTCTGACTGAGTAGCAAGATATGAATTCAATTGTGATTCTGTGAGAATTCACAGATCCAGTTTCTCTTTTTTAATCTTCTCCTTAAAGTGCTCATATTATGCTTTTTGGCTTTTCCCCTTTCCTTTATTGTGTTGCATATCTTTTTGTGCACGTTATAGGTTTACAAAGTGAAAAAGCCCAAAGTCCACCCCAAAGGGACTTACCATCTTCCAGAGAAAACACTGTTCACAAACTGCTCCAAACAGCTCTATTGACCTTTTTCACAGCAGACGTGTTGACATGTCATAGTAGGAAAAGCACAGGTGTATTTAAAACCATTAATGATGGCTGCATTCCACTTAGGAGAGGTCCTGGTATTGTTCATGCTGACTCACTGAAATAGCTTACTGGGACACTTGATGGAACTGAGCCATCGTTAAGGTTATCAATTTCAGCTGTGCTTTTCCTACTATGACAAGTCAAAATGTCTGCTGTGAAAAAGGTCCATTGTAGTCCAGCCTTTACTTCCGTGACAAACGTGCATCACTTTGTAACACACGTTATAATGCTCGCCTAGCTGTGAGCATGGCACTCCCTCATGCCGTGTAACTGACAAGCTAGCAGTACTTACCGCGCATGTGCGACTCCCAACAAAGATGGAACAGCAGTGTGAGGTCTCACTCTGTAGCTAAAACAGAGAGCTCAACCACTGGGTGAAAAGAGGAGCTGCAGCAATGTGCAGTACAACAAAAATATGTTTTTTTGAAAATTAAACCACATAAACCTATTCTGGTACAACCTCTAAATACAATTATGAACCTGAAAATGAGGATAATATGAGCACTTTAACATTTAAAGGAGTCTACATGTAATGTGTGTGTGTGTGTGTGTGTGTGTGTGTGTGTGTGTGTGTGTTTGTGCTCAAATATGGCTTCTGGAAAGAAAATAAAGGATAAAATATGAATTACTAAACTACTTCTACAACTAAATCTACTTGATTACTTCCCATCTCTGCCTATTCTCTATTTCTCTCACTGATTGCTGTGTATTATATCAACGATTGCATGGTTTCCATCCCATTGGTGGTGACGTACTAGATTATACCGAAAGGTGTTTCTAACGTCCTGTCCATATGAGAAATAAACCACTGAAGTGATGAAGTGAGTCCAGTATAACATCGCTATCTGAAAACTAAAAAATGCAACTCATACATGCACCTGTGACAGAGAAAGAAAACACATCGACGCCTTCACAAGGTGCATTGCAGGGCTGTTAAAGTATATCGCATTAGATCATTGATCAATGATCATTTTTAGTATCAATATATCTGCTTATTATTTTCTCAATCTAATTAATTAATCATTTGGTGTCAAAGATGTCATCAAATAATTTAAAACAAATGTCTGTTGTAAATTTCTCACCTCCCAAGGAGATCTATTCAAATAGCTTGTTTTACTCGACCAACAGTCCAAAACCCCCAAAATGTCCAAAAAATATATGAAGTTTACTATGATATGATATATAGCTAGCTTGACAAGGTGGAACTAGCGAGTGTTTACCATTTGTTCCTGAAATATCTATTGATTATTTAAGTAATTAATGCAGTTTTAGGTAGATAAACTGGTAACCTATTCTAAGATAAATGGTCGACTGTTCATTTCCACTAAGCAGAGCAACGTTAATATTCCATGTTTTTAAATGAGGTCTGTCATGATATTATCCCTCCATGTGATAGATACTGGGGTCAGGGCAAATATGCTGTGTGCTCTTTTTCACAGTTTGCATACTGCGAAGATGGCAGGTTGGCAGCTGGTTAGGCCGTGAGTGGAAACAAACCCGAGCGGATGTTGTCTGGCTTCTCAAACCTGCTCATTTGCATACCTCGACATATTAGCTAACCTAGGGTGCTGCTGGTGTGAAGTTCGTGTGAGTTTGATGAAAAGGCCCTGGCTCTGCTCCTCTCAACCGATAAATTATGTTTGTATTTTCTGAAGCCAGTGTTGGATACGTTTTTTCTCATAGATCATATTGGAGAAAGTGTCTCTTTTCCTTTAACTTTGCCTTCCACTGCATGCCATATTTTCTACTTTCGGGAGACAACACTCAAGGGTTGGAATTTTGGCAGCAATCCACAGTCCATCATCAAGGCAGTGGGATTTTCTCTAGTTTGGTAAGCTGCCAGATACTGAAGCCACTGTCAGTTTAGTAACTATGCATACTGCCAATCAAACATTGGATTTTTTTTTACCAGTGGTTTGCGTCTGATGTCTAGAAAAAGTGAGATTTTAAAGTTGATTGGCCCTTGATTAAACACCATGACAACAGAAAATAAATAAAATGTGCATTTTACTGTATCTTTACAAACAAATATGCAATGGAGTCAGTCACAAAGGGATATAGTAAAGCCACTAGCCACTGCATTAATCAGCTAAGTATGCAGTGAAATTATATATGATTGAGGTCAAATGAAAAGTCAGTTAATCTATCTCTCAGTGCCAAATACCCACAGGATACTGAATCAGTTATCGGACTAAAATTCAGGTCCGATAACTGTCAAAGTCGGGACATCATTTTTGTTGTTGACCTGTTTCCATTTCATTTCTAAGACCTCAAGCTTTATACTAATGCTTGCTGAGAGCTGTCTTGGACTTCATCAACAGTCAACCGTCATCAATATGTGAGGAAGCTGCAACCACCACCATTAATATTTATTTTTTCACCTTCCACTGACTTCATTGATTCCATTGACTTGCCTGTGCTTTGAGAGCCAAGTCTAAAACTATTATCACTAATGTATGTGTGTGTGTGTGTGTGTGTGTGTGTGTGTGTGTGTGTGTGTGTGTGTGTGTGTGTGTGTGTGTGTGTGTGTGTAAAATACAGTATTTTTGTGTGTGTGTGTGTGTGTATATATATATATATATATATATATATATATATATATATATATATATATATATATATATATATATATATATTAGATCAATTTTTTATTGTTTTTTTTAATATGCAGACATACAGAACAGAGAAACACAAACTGAACAAGAACCCCCCCCCCCCCACCCACCCTCTGCGGTCTCGAGGAAAACAAAACAAACAACAACAAACAAGAAAACAGAAATCCCACCTTGCCTAGTCCCTCTCCTCTAGTTCTTGTGATGCTGAGGTCATTAGGACTGATACTTTTTCCACAGGTCTATAGTCGATGATTTGGCTTTGTTAATCCTTGCTGTAGAGAGCTCAAGCATAACTATGTCTAGAAAATACGCCAGCCACTGTTATATACAAAGCGAGTGGGGAGCCAGCGCTGAGCTATCATTTTCTTGGTTGCGGTTGAGCCGGCTAGCCAAATCTTCCTCTGTCTCTCAAGCAGGTGTAATTTAGAGTCATGATTAAGTAACAAAACAATCAGGTCAGTAGGGATTAGATATCTTATCACATCAGATATTATTGATGTTGTTTTATTCCTGAATTCATGCACCTGTTCACACTCCCAGACCATATGTAGGAAAGTTCCAGTTTGTTCAGGTTGACAGAATGTACAATAGGGAGTTGGAATGACTTTAGAGACGTATCTCTTCTGAGGAGTCCAATATGTCCTGTGACATATGTTGAAGTGGATCTGCTGGTGATTTGGGTTCTTGGAACAGTGGGAAATGTTGTCCCAAACTGTCTCCCAATTAATTACGTTCCCCTCAAGGCTCGGCTGTATTTTTGTATATTTTGAAGAGAATGTTCAGAATTTAAGTAAGTTATAATCAATTTCAAGCAATTTCTGTAAATGAAAGCAGAACAATATATTTTGCTACAAGATGTGGGAAAAAAATCATGGCACTAATAAAGTAGCCACAGATTATAGATAGATAGATAGATAGATAGATACTGCTTTATAAAAACTGACTTACATTCACTTGGTTGCATGTAGAAAAAAGCTTTGACTCCATTTAAAACTGTCTGGGTAATTATGCTGCCATCTGTAGTCACAAAGAAAAATGAAGTCTTGTATAAACACAAAAGCCTTGCAGGATATATATTTGGAAAATTGAAAGAAACTCAACAGTCTGAGGTTACAAATCTTTGCTAGTCAAGATAAAGCCAGGGAGGGGGAGGGTGATGCAAGACCTTGAAATGGGAAAATGGCATAAGAACTTTGAGGTAAATACTAAAATTTTTCAGGGTCAAGTGTGGTATGCTACCTCCAAAGACAAACACACACAAAGGGATAGCAAAGACCCGGTGATAGACACCTGCTGAGGAACTTTGTGTAGTATTATGCTCAGGTGTAACGGCGATAGGTCTCATTTTTGTGCTGACATTTTAATACAGATAGATGCTGCATGAGACATGACCATGGAACCTACTGCATCTTCCCATGCCCCTGAGCATCCCTCACTAACCTCCGCAAACCAGAAATAAAATTGCCAGGCTTTTCTGGAGATCTGCCTCTAAAAGTGTTTTTGGATTTTATTCCCGTCAGCAGTTCAAGGTGTCCTTTCTTATTCTATATTCAGATACTAGGAGAAAAACACCTTGGGTGCCTTTATAAATAAAACAGTAGGGCCTCAGTATTCTTTGCGATGCTTGCCACCAGGGATTTCCATGTCTCAGCTCTCTGATGGTGTGCAGGTATTTGGATTCTGATGAGTATATTTCTTCGGGTTCCTCGTATCACTTGTGTACTACCACGTCACTGTTTTTGTTTTCAGGAGTTGGCAGAATATTTTGTTCCATCTGAGAGTCATGTCAAACATGCCAGAGTAGGAAAAGTTTGATCTTCCTGGCCCATCATGCCAGACGTACCTTATTATTTCTTTGAGATGCCCGAATATAGAAAACAGCTTTCTCTGTGCTCACAAAGCTTTATAGAGGACACATTCTCACATTGAAAAGATTTCCTTTATGTTGTACAATAGGAGTCTTAAAAAGGTGGCGGAGTCATTTTGCCCCTTGACTGTTTGACACTTGTTGTATCACTGCAGTGGCTGATGTGTCCGCTTACAGCCACGTCTGCCTTTGAGGTGTCCTTGAGCTCAATGCAGAACCGCTACTTGTTCACCCAATTGTCAGTTTAAAGTGCCCATATTATGAAAAAAAATCACTTTTTCTGGGATTTGGGGTGTTATTTTGTGTCTCTGGTGCTTCCACACGCATACAAAACCCATCCATGCTGTTTAGCGTGAGATACGGTTTCTGAATGTGGCCTGCCTTCAGTCTCCGGGTGAGCTGTTCAAAATCTGCACGGCTTTCTACGTCATTAGCCGAGACGAGGGGCCTAGGGGGCTAACCGTTAGCATGCTAGCTCGTTGTCAATGGCAAAACACTGCTACAACACACACAAATTCACCATAATCTACAAAATAAATTGTATAGAACTACTTAGATGTCCCTGTTCTGGACAAGTTGGAAGTGCGCCCTCGTTTAGAAGAAGTCTCCCGGCTAATCCTGCCTTGTACTACTGAAGTTGTAGAAACAGCTAGCTAGCTCATGTAGTCCTTACCTAGCTACTGAGCATGTGATCTTACCTAGCTATTGAGCATGTGCGACTGCCAACAAAGATGTTACAGAAGTTGAGTGGTCTCACTCTGTAGTTAAAACAGAGACCTGAACACAGGGTGAAAAGAGGAGCTGCAGCAATGTGCAGTACAACAAAAATTCAAGATTCAAGATTCAAAATCCTTTATTAATCCCACAATGGGGAAATTCACACTGTTGCAGCAGCAAGGGATAAGAGGAAAGTAGAGGACACACGTTAACACACAACAATAATTAAATAATTAAATAGAGTAAATATTAAAATAGTAAAATGTATTTACAGTAAATAGTAAGTATTTACAGTAAATATAAAATATGGTGTTTTTTGAAAATTAAACCATGTAAACCTATTCTGATACAATCTCAAATTAAAATTATGAACCTGAAAATGAGCATAATATGGCCACTTTAATGCTGAAATATAAGTTGCAAATATTCTGCACCCTTATTAGGTTAGGGCTAGTCTCACATTGCCATATCTAGTATCTCCACAGCGCTGTGGAGTAAGGTCTGACTACACCACATATACATTCCAGGATAGGAGAAAAAACCACTCTCTTTAAACCAATCATTATCTTCTCGGGTGGCGCTTAGCTCCGGACGCAGCGACAGAGGCTCTGCAAAATAGTCTCAAACGTCCCAGTTAGAGAGTAAATGCTGTTTAAAATCATTCCCAGAAAGAACCAAGCAGGTTTGCCTTGTTGCACCATCCAAATTTCCCTTAAAACTTGCCATTTTCAGCGTGTAGTTTGCTAGCTCGAAGGTTGTTGTTGTTGTTGTTGTTGTTGTTGTTGTTGTTTCCCGTAGCAAAGGGATTTTAAAAATGACAACACACAGAAACAAAAGGAGAGAAGCAAAGCCTGATGGGTATTAGGCTTTATCGTGGAAATGTACTTCCGGTGATGCAGGCTAGGTTAGAGCACAGTAGTCCTACTCATTTGTATTGCCTCCTCAAAGGTACTATCAAGAGAAGGAAAGTCTAATTAACAAAGTGTTTGTTGCAATTGTTTTTTTGATATTGTGTAAATAAACCCTATCTAATCCAACCCCATGTTACAGTTACATGTCTTATCCAAAGTAAAGTGTTGCCGACACCTTTTCAAATCCTTTAGCTTTAGCATCATTTATGACTACACTTTTTCCTTTTTGTGGCAGAGCTGTTGTCCTGTGTGTTTGTGTGTATGCAGGTGTGTGTGTGCATGTAAATGCCTGATTAAGTGCATTTTTCTTACCGTAACAAGGTCATTTATCTTTGTAAACCAGAATCCAGCACATGGTCAAGATGTGATTAAGTGGTACAGGCCAGTGCATTGATATCATGTCTCTGTTTGCAGGCCACTGCGGGAAAACGTTTGCAATCCTTCAAAGATTTCTAAGCAGCTCTGTCCCAAACACCAAGTGGCTCCTTGTTGTGGACGATGATACACTCATCAGGTATATTTTCATGATCTGGAAATGGGATTCTCAACATAGTGTTTCACAGTGTCTTATTCTTTAAATGCCATGCTTTCATTTCTCTCAAAGAGAGTAACCGATTCAGTCTCAGCCATGGGAAGGTTTGCACAGTGAAAGGCTTGAAATTAAGTCATTTTGTGGAAATTAGTTCCAGAGATAAAACCATCCTGCCGAACATTTAAAAAGCTCAGTACATAAATTCAAGTCCAGCTGGTTTCGCTTTATATCCATCAGGTTGGCCCTCCATGTGGAAGCCTCTGGCTGTGTAATAGTCCCTGAGGGAGAGCAGTTATATCACAGCTTCTAAATGGACGGTTTCATATGTGTGTACGCAAAGGGATGTGTGTATAATGATGATGAGTTTGATCTGTGCTTCCTGTAGCCTCTCCAGACTGCAGGTCTTGCTGAGCTGTTACAACCCCTCTGAACCAGTGTGTCTCGGGGAGAGGTACGGCTATGGCCTGAGCCAAGGCGGCTACAGCTACATCACGGGGGGTGGAGGGTGAGTTTTACAGCTCGGATGCTCGGGGAATAATGATGAAAGATATACGCAAGCACAGGGACTATAAAATATGTAATGGAAAACCTGTAATCTGTAATTTACAGATAAACCATTTCAATTCAGTTTAAAATTGCGTTGCTCCCTTGAGGGACATTGTGGTTTGCAGGCTGCATACTGTAACATTAAAGATACTCAATGAAAGTATGGAATAACCGCAAAATACAGTAAACAGATGGTCATCAGTTGATAAGTTAAGACAGGGAGTCAGTGCTTAATACTCTTAATACTACACTACATCATGCAAACTGTTGCTTACTGCAAGAAAACCTATAGCACAAAAAAAAAAAAAAAAAAACGACTCCAAAACAGCCATCATTTCTTATTACATGCAAGAAAAAGTAGGCAATAAGCAAACGTGCTATGTCAGCTGTCAGTGCTGGAGGAAAGCTGTACAATAGATGAATCTTGAGCTGTGAGTGAGCTGTGAGAGAAACTCTATTTAGGGACACTTCACTTGCTGTGACACTTTACAGCACTGCAACTGCCAGTTTTCTCAAAGTGATATCTTCTAATAACTGTTTTGAGTGGCAACCCAAGATTTTTTTTTTTTTTTAATGTATAATTGCGTCTCTTTTCAAAGAGACGTCACATCATTGTTGTGCAGAGCCGATTCACAGAAAACCACATCTCCCTCTCAGCTTGATTTTCAGTTTTACTCACGACTCTGTCGCCCTCTCACTGACTGAATGAAATAAGCTAAGATGACACGCGTATTATTGTCTGGTCATTTTTTAACATTTGCTTCTAAACTGATCATTTACAGTGCAGCTAAATCGGCTGTGTTATGTATCCATTTTAACATTTCTGATGTCCGTTTCTGTGATGCTGCAGCATGGTGTTCAGCAGGGAGGCTGTGGTCCGACTTCTTAACAGCGGCTGCAAGTGCTACAGCAATGACGCGCCGGATGACATGGTGCTGGGAATGTGCCTCAACGCCCTCGGACTTCCTGTCACACACAGTCCACTCTTCCATCAGGTTGTTACAACACTCTTGCCAACATGGCATCATGACTTTGCGTAAACATACACGCCACTTTCCTAAAGCCAAATGGCGTGTTATCTGTACGCATTTTGAGCTATCAACGTGTATGTCTACGCTGTATACAGCGGACGTAAACATACACACCACGTGGCGTGTATGTGTATGCTTGGGGAAGGCTTTATTAAAAAAAAAACAAAAAAAAAAAACAAACACGGTTGATAAATGCAAAATGCAGGATGCGATCTCTGCTCTCCTGGGTGACAGTCCTGTGTTTTACCCATCCGCCACCCCAACCAACCTTCCTCCGCGGACCTCAGTCCTTTCATACTACTCGCTACGGCGATAATTCACATGTAATGTAGGTCAATGAAGGCCAAACGGCGTTGATAAACACGCTAAAAAATGATTATGCGTCTTGATAACACGCCAAAATGGCATACGAATTGGCGTGTCATACATACGCCACTTAGTCAGATCAGTCTGCTCTTACAATACATCGTGTGTGTGTGTGTGTGTGTGTGTGTGTGTGTGTGGGTGTGTGTGTGTTTGTTTCTACTGTATGGTGGTGAGACTGAAGTGGTTACCCATTTTGGAATAAAATACCATCCATGTATTTTCTTGCCAAAATATACTGGAAATAATTCAATTTATAATTGAATTATTTTTGGCTTGGGGAATAGTCATCATTTCAAATCTCCTCAGCACTGTTCGGTCAAAGGGGAGGTTTTGCAGTGAGGTACGTGGCACCTTTAAACAATAAACTGCAAAGAAAGTCGTATTTCATCAGCGGTTTTGCAGACTCATCATCCAGAGACTATCTTATTGGTAGTCGATAGCACAACCGGCCCATATCTGATATTCTGAGGCCCTGCACACCCTCACGGGTGTTTTCAGTTTTGCTGGCTGATTACACCTCTGCTTATGTTTAAGTCGTCTTAGATAATTAATAATAATTAGTCGGAGATATCAGGATTTTCTGACAGCCACGATATCACCCATTTGGCAAAGAGAAGAAAAATGACTGCAATACTGGCAGTTATGTGAGGTTTCCCCTTCTTCCCATTGTGCTGACATGATGTAAATGCTGCAACATGTCACATTCACGTCTTATGGGATGGATGGGAAAGATACCCACAGGTATAACTTGCTACTGTTGACATCATTGGACAACTTAAGATGGTTGCAGAATTGATTTTGTGAAGGTTAGGAACATTGTGCAATGCCATTATAGTACTATATCAATGAAATAGGAGTTTAGTCACCCTGAATGATTGATCTAAATGGGCATCCATATTTGTTGACCTTTTCTGGCCGTGTTGTTGATTGGGATGTATGTGAGCTTACAGACTAATAACAGCAGACATATGGACTTGTCATAGTAGGAAAAGCACAGGTGTTGCTAATAACATTATCAATGACTCTGTTCTATTAAGTCTGTTAATAAGTGAAATCAGCTGTGTGATCTTTAATAAGACACCGATTTTGAATAAGTTGACAAACTAATACATTGATTTAACCCAAATTATAGCTCCATCTGTCAGAGAATCAATTTGAACAAAATCAGCAACTCAATAATTCAGTTAGTGATGTTTGGTTTGGTGGAAAAATCATTTCTAAAAACACAAGTTTCCATTGCTCATTTTTCAGTATGCAGCATCTGTTTCAACATAAACTTACACTTTCATTCCTTCACTCGTGCTCTGTGTGCAACACTTGCTCGCAGTCTGTTGTGGCTGCTTCCAAATATAAATTACTGTTCTTAATCTTACCTTTCAGGCGCGCCCAGAGGACTATGCCAGAGACTTCTTAGCTCACCAGGTGCCCATCTCTTTCCATAAACACTGGAACATCGACCCCATTGCTGTTTTCAACAAATGGCTTAAGGATGACTTGAGGGCAGAAGCTTCAGATGGACTTAATAAGAGCGCTAAGACGGAGCTATAATCATTTTAAGCACACGACGTGTGTGTGTGTGTGTGTGTGTGTGTGTGTGTGTGTGTGTGTGTGTGTGTGTGTGTGTTATGGAGATTATGGAGTCATGGAACTGAAATATTGTCCTTCACAGATGTAAATGTTTTTGTATTGTTGATGTCGAGCTGTTATTAAAAGGGACCATGCAAGCGTGTTTCTGTGACTTGATCTGTGAGTGTCTTCATGGCTGAGTTGCATGTTGAGGTTACTGTTATTTTGGAAATATGGATAAAATATGTGTATATTTATATCATGTGAAAAATCTGAACCTCACAGAGGAAGATCTTCTCTAGGATATATTGTATCTTTCAAAAAGTATCACTAATGCTGTACAATGTGCTCTATTTTGACATAAAAGTAAACATATTTGAGATTTGCTTTTCTATTTCTTTGGAGGTCTATTATATGATTTAGTATTAACCAGTAATGTATAAATGATGAAGTTGTTAAAGGTTAATTGAGGCTAAGACTATGATGGTGAAACACAGACTGTGTGGTGCAGCTAAATGGTATTAAAGCTCTCTAAAGTATGCCGAAAGTTTGTAATTACTTCCGAAATGTACCCAACATGGAGACTATAACTGCTTCTCAGGCAGATAAACGGCTTACCTTTACTTTCGACTCACCTAAACAACCTCATTACACTAAGACCATCTGTTTCTCAATGCTCTCTTTGACCTCAATCACAGGAAGGAAAAAGGAGCATAATTTCATGGACATACCTTAAATTACAAACATTAGCTGATACACTGAGGTATGCGGTAGAAATAAGTTCTATCAACATCATTAGCCCTTTTTCATTTTCATTTTTTTTCCTCACAAAATGAACTGTCTCAGATAATTCATTGGCATGCCCAATGATTTGCTGACCATTATTAAAGGTCTTTCAAAGACCTTGAGTCTCTGTTGAAGGATTAAACCTTTCTCATGGCTGTTTGCCAAACTAAAAAATGAATTTGCGGCTGTAATGCTTCATTCTCAGTAAAGAAAAAACTGGAAATAGCTGCTGCCTCACAGTCGCAAAACAAAACCTGAGGATTAGGAAAGGCTCGATATTAATTACACTGAACTGATGAAAATTTGAAATGTTAATAGGGGAAAAGTCATTACTGTCAGCCTGTGGAAGACACACTGTAATACAGAAGATGTTCCTCTGCTCATAGACTGTCAGTATGGTGCTAAATTTAAACTGTCCTAACAGCACAGTAGACCGGCTTGAGTTCATGAAAAGTCTATTAGCCTCAGGCTTTTGAAGCAGTGCAATAAGTCAAGCCGACATCTCCTCACACACCTATGAATTGTAACCTATTTGCAGGAAACAAGTTAAATTCCTTGTGGGACTCACCCACACATAAAGTGATGAGTGGTGCTAAGACAGTACTTTGCACTGAGGGAGATCCTCCCCATAATTCTAAGTAGGTCCTCACAACATGCTTGCTCCACCAATATTTCTAGCGTGTCAGCAACAACATCCCGTTCGGGTTCGACTTTCTCTGCGGTTGAATTTTGTGCTTTAATCCTTGTCCAAAATAAAAAAAATGAGTCAAGCACTGCATTTCCTCCGAAAGACATTCTCTATTCCCTGTTCTTTGAAGACACTGAGTTTTTAGAAATACTGAGGTTATGCACTCCACCCCCTCAGAAGAAAAGTGAACAGACTGACGAATATGTTTTTGGAATTTTGAACTGTTGGATCATATTCTTTGTAGATGTTATTGCCCTACATAAAGGTCTAAATGTTTCAAAGCATCTCCACACTGCCAGGTAAAACACTCTGAAAGGGAAATACTAAATTCTTAATTTATATTTTATTTTTTTGGCCTGAAGAAATCCTGCTCAAAAGAAGCACCATGTGTAACTTTGAACGCAGAGAGACTCCAGCGTTCCCAGAAAGAAAGACATGACTTGAGCGTCCTCAGTAGTAAGAGCACTACAGTCTAACCCTGCTCAGAACGTCAGCTCTGCAGCTATGAATGTGGCTTTGATCATCACTTTAGACACTGAAGGGATTTAGCATCATGTGCTTCAAAAAACACCACAGATGCCTAATTCCATTTGTGCCACAATATTGCTCTGTGAACTGTTTTCGTAAATATGTTTTTTGCCTTTTGTTCTCTTTGGTATTATTAATTCACAATTTTCATCCAGTTGGGGTGGTGATGTATTTATTATTTGCTCATGATAATAACAAATGATCAAAAGACAAGAATCGGCCCAATTCTGGAGAAGAGGCAAAATCTCTAATGGGTCTGTAAGGCTTTACTTGTCAATATTCATCCTCTGATCTCAATTTTAAAGGGTTGATTCACTCAAATTGCAAAAAATGTCCTCTCGCTTACTTCTAGGTTTCATGCAGACAGATTTGTTTGTCCATTTGTAATTTGAGTGAAGTCGCCCTTTAGAATTGCTGTGGATTAAATTGGGAACAGCATTAAGGAGGTGGCACCTCCTTTACTCCTCTCTTTGAAGTCGTTAGCTCCATTACAAATGAACTGTGCAGAAAGTTCAGGTTCTCATCATATTTCAATGTCTGCCTTCATCTTTGTGACTAAAGATGTTGGTTCACATGGCTGGATTAATATTCATAAAGCTACATTTGAATAAAGCCGTGGAGAGTCCTGGCTGGAGAGCAGTTGGAAGATTTAGATTTTTCAGTGGTGACTGTTTGAACATGAGTGCGTTTTCCTCAGAGGATTCACTGTGACCAGCAGGGCCTCCAAAATGGAGCAGATGAGAAGAGCCACCGCAGTCAGTGCCATCTCAAATCTCTGTCACAGTTGGCTCAGCTGAGGCTTTTATCATCACTCAGTGATCTCACTTGTTGCCAATCTGTTTTCCATCCCTTCAAGGGGAACCACAATGACTGCAAGGATCTCTTTAGCAAAATCAATTATGAGACATGAGCCACAGAAACTTCATTCTCCCAAAATACAGTAAGTTATCTCATTAGGTAAAAATTCAGCCCTGTGAGTACTGTAAAATATAATGGTCACATTTCTGTTGTCGCATTTTAGCCATGCTAGCGGCTCTGACTGTTGTTGGCCACTGTGACCTCACGTCCGTCTCATTCTCGTGAAGGCGATATGTCAGGAACGCCTGGAGGGAATTTCTTTCAGTGTCCACTTGGACTCAAGGATGAACTCATTAGATTTTTGGTGGTCAAAGGTTAACTCACTCCCACAAGCCATCATGACACTGACTTTCTCCCCACATTCAAATCCCTTCTAAAAACTTACCATAGTCAAAGCGGCATACTCATTGTCATTTTTATTGTATTTGTTTGTTGTTGTTTATTGCTTTGTATATCTTCTTTGTCTTTGTTGTGCATCTGTTTTTATCTTTTATTATTTGTACATGTTAGGTGTCCTTGAATGTCGAGAAAGGCACCCATAAATTAAATGTATTATTATTATTTATTATTAAGGTCACTGTGACCTCACAATACGTTTTGGCCATAACTCAAGAATTCCTATATTCCTATCCATTTTAAACTAAATGTCTGATAGGATAAAGTGATGAAGTGATGACATATTATATCCCAAAGGTCAACTTCACTGTGACATCATAATGTTCCCGAAAAAACGCTTCTCTTGCCATTGTTCAACGCCATAACTCAGTCGGATATTGAATTGGTGACACTAATCTTGGGTGCCCACCTTGAAACTGTGGTGATTATATAGATGATCTGTGCTGCCCGGGTGAAGATGTGTAGGAAGCATCCGCAATTCAGCAAACAATACACCTAATATCTTTTTATTGAATTGCTTAATTCAATAATTAAAAAAAAAAAAAAAAACATTTTTTTATTCTTAATTGCATGTGTTATATGAGACTAGACAGACATGGATCTAAACTGCAACTTGACTAGTTGGCGGAGGTATACAACCGCGAGGCAGTAACTCTAGTTTTTTTTTTATTTATTTTTTACATGTTTTCAGTTTAGGGGTCAGATAGAGTGTGCAAACCAATTCAATCAAAACTCATATTTTAATATTTTTTTCCATAATGTGAGACCACTGGCAATTACACTCCTACCTCTGTCACACAAGACAGAAATGAGCCGGGCGGTGTTTGATGAGTCCAATGCGTAACTTTGTTAAAGGTGCTGTAGGTAGGATTGGGAAGATCCAGGACTTAGCCAAAAAATTTGAACATCGACAACTTCTCAGTCCCTCCCCTCTTTCCGCTAAAGCCCAAAACGTTCTCCTAAGCCCCTCCCCCCACAAGGGAGAATGAATGCGTGTGCATGAGCAGTGATTGACACGCAGTTAGACACCCCCCCGGCCCTGATTGGTGCATCTGAACAGGAAGCAGTGGATTTTTGCAAAATTACCTGCTTCATGTAGTTCTACTGGAACATAGGGTCAGTTTCAGCAAATATGACAGAAAGTTAGTTTTATAAATCTTACCTACTTCACTTTTAACAGCCTGATACGATCCAATCAAATGAAGTACTGATTTTCAATATTAAGCATTCAAAAGGTGTTCCTCAGAGTCATATCTTCGCTTGTCTATTTGGAATAATAAAATCATGATAATGAATGTTGGCATGGCTGTCGATGTATATGTATAATTCAGCGGTGTCCTGTAAAGGTAATATAATTGGGCCTGCACAAATTAGCCTCGCGGAATGAATTCAATGTCAAATTATAATACTGAGCTTGAGAGGGGTCTCTTTAAAGAGGCAGAGTGAATATTACAGAGGGTGTTAAACGTGTGCTGATGTGCCGGTAAATGGGCAGGTTGCAGCTACAGCATGCCAAGGATAAGTGTTGAAAGTCAAAACAGCACCAGCTCGAACCACCGCTTACAATAGATTCATTTTATAGTGACTTCAATAGTAAAATAAATAGTGTGCTGTCATAGTGGCAGGCTACTGATAGAGATGAAAATATTTCCGAACACTTACCCTCCACCAGCTGCTTATTCCAAAAAAAAAAAAAGATCAGATTAAATAAACTTGATTGTCCTTGCAGGGAAATGTATCTTGAACATGAAAGTCACAGCAGCAAGGACACACACAAAAAACGCAGAGCAGGATTAAAAAAATCATACAAAATGAATGACACACACCGTGGTAAAAAAAATCTTGTCCAAATACTGTAACCACAAATAAATAATAGGAACTAAGGAAAGGATAGAATGGGTATGTGAGGCAGTGTGTGTGTGTGCGTGTGTGTGTGTGTGTGTGTGTGTGTGTGTGTGTGTGTGTGTGTGTGCACCAGAGACCCAGACTATCATTCTGAGTTAATCAGTTGTATTGGCAGGGGAACAACAGACTGCTTGTGTCTGTTCAGGCTGCAGCATGGGACACTGTATCACCTGCCTGATGGAGAGAGATGCTATTAGCTGTCCAGGATGCGAGTAGAGTCTGTTGATATATACACTCACGGTATATGTAATTTCTTGTGTGATCAACTTTCTATGGACTTAACAATATACCATAACACTAAAGATAAGATGGAAAACTGGGTCAACACCCAAAAAACCTCACCATACAGTAAATCACTATAATACTGAATTTACAGTTAAAAAATAACAGATGTTGGCAGCATCATCTTGAGTTGTTTTTATGACCTGAATGTTAATGTTACTTTTTACATGTCCCCATGGCCCCACAGCATTTAATGATGTGGATGTAGGGAGTGTTGTTTTTTTTACAGCCATCGGTGTAAAAAGTTACAAGGATTGGGGAGAGGCTGACAGCAGCTCTGTTGATAGTTATGGGCTGAGGGAACATATTAACTTTAACAAGCTTAGTTTGTGAGAAAAGTGAGAAAGGAGTGGGAGCACTTGATTATGTGAGCCTTCACCTCCAGTTCCTGACACTGTATGAGCTGTACGTATGGAGGTGTGACATAGCTGCGGGATTAGGGGATAGTACGGTATTACTGTCATAAACCAAAATGTGTACCTTATGATTTTGCTCCAGCAGTCAAATCCCACAAGTAACAACTGTCTGTCTTCCTTTTCTGCAGGACTATGCGTGACTATGTGTTTGCCTGGTACATTAATGTACACGGCACAGCCATTGCACTTAAACTAATGATGTAGGCACAGTGTGGCTCTGTGAGTTCATTAGCAATGCCTGTGGACAATTTGTCCTCTGAATTTGACCCGACCCAACTTTTAAGGAGCAGTAGGCAGCCACCCTGCTGCACCTGGGGAGCAACTCCAATTTTGAGGCCAGTGTCAGAGGTCTTGACTGAGGCACATGTTATATTCAGGTAGTGTGTGTGAGAATAATACTGTTCAGCACTGGTCTGCTTTTAAATGGTGCAAGCAAGGATACCACCATTATGATGACGGTGAGCATATTTGTTCAATATAGCTGGAAAATAAAGAGTGCAAAGCAGCTCGGTGTGCAGGGGCCTTAATACTGCAACTGTGAAGTGCAACAACATGATGATGAAACTCGTCAGAATTCCTCCCCCACATGTTAACCCTCGTTTATCTTTGAGACACAGAAAGCAGAGAAAAATGGCCACCTGTTCACTTTCATCTGTGCGTGAAATGTAATTATTTTGAGAGGTGTGGGTAAGTCGGAGCAGAACAAGTCGCAGCTATAGTCTCCGAGATATGAAGAAAAGTCTGCAAATACTGCACCAGTTCATTTTACATTTTTGGAATCAAAAATAGGAGGCAGCTGTCTGAACTGCTCACTTGAAGTATTTCATTATCTAGAATGTAACATGGTGTTCAGTGAACTAAACTTTCTTTTTAATCATAGTAAGGTGACAGCGGAAGTTCTTTTACAGTCAGCTGTGAGCCCGGCTTTCACAGTACAGAGACCATTCAGTGCGGTTTAATGGATGCTTTGTGTATTTCTCACAAGGTTAGATTCAGCACTCTGCTGTGTAGATGAGCTCACCTAATGCCAACATTTTATTTGCCAATTAGGTCAAGCTACACAACTCCATTTGTAAAACCCAACTACAGTACTTCATCCATATGGACATGTGTTATTAAAGGTAATGTTCTTTTTCTGCACCAGTGACAGTGGCTGGAAACAAGAACCACTGATGGAAACAGCATTGTATCCATTGGCTTGGATATGTTTCATTTTTTCATCAAGTTTCTGACTCGTGTGGCTGTGTTTTGGAGTATGTCTTGTATGTTTTGTTTTGTTTTGTGTGTTAAATTGTGAATAAAAAAAAAAAAAAAAAAAAGTTTCTGACTTTGCTGTTGGTGGTAATAAATAAAACTTCAGAAAAGCTCATAATCTTTTTATGGCATGTTGTTTGTGGTATTTTATGTAGAATTAAATCAGAAGGCCTACAGATTAAAAGGGAATAGAAACGTGTGCCTTAATCTGATTCGCAGTTGATCTTTTTGTACACTTACTGTACAAAGAAATCAGTCATATCTTTTAAATCCTTGATCACTTATTGATGACCTATTGACATTTTTGTCCCAACCAAAATGCTTAATAAAAATATAGACTTCAGTACATTATAGTTACTTATTAGTATTTGTGAGGACGTTTGGAGTGAAGTGCTGGACCAGATGAATAACAATATCTTCAACTTAGGACCTGTCGCCATTTAGCAGGAATAACATGGTGGGGTGGAAGAGGGAAGAGCAGTTTTGAAACAAGTATTTTAATGAAGAGCAGAATTAAATATGCGTAGCCTGAGTACCCAGGAAGAATTCCAAAGATGAAATCTAAAAATCAAAACGTTAATTGTGTTTGACTGTGAGCAGCAACTAGTATGGGTTTGTTGTTGATGTTGGTTCTTTGTCATGTTTGTGCATTGAGCACAAAGCTCTCCAGGCTACACTCATAACAGTTGTTATTTTGTGAATCTGCACTGTGATGGTGGCACCATACAGAGAATGCAAACCTCATGAACACTCCCTCCCCCGCTAAGTATGTTGACAACTGTTGGCAAATAACAAGCAGCATGGTAGCTACACCTGAATAGCAATGTCTTTCATACACACTGGATCTATATTTCGCTCTACATTTCTTAAATCATCTTATCATAAATGACATACTTGTTATAAGCTTGTTTCTGTTCGTTTCGCGTCTTCTGGTTACATTTATGGAAAGGTACTGCAAGATGCGGTAAAGCAAAGTTTCTTATTCAAGTCTAGATGAATATATGTTTCTAATATATGCAATTTTATAGGCTCTTTTATCCAAAGTGCTCATGAGTACATACTTTTTTTAGCATAAATCATGTACGAATCATCATCATCATAATTGGCCCACAGTATCTTCCCCACGAACAATTTACTGTGAAATAAAAGCAGCAAACAAACGTGAATTATTAGGCATAATAAAGGGAAAACATTCATTTGTGGATCCAGTAGTGCCCACTCAGCTGAACTAAAATAGCAGAGTACACAGAGCAAATTGCAACATGGAGGGGGTCAGGGGTTGATTAAAAATTGCTTCAAATAGTTTCCTTCTGATGACTACTAAAATACACAACTGCTATTATGACTAAGAAGCTTGGGTCCAGTTTTTTATTGTATCCATTCCCTCATCATGTAGGACCATACTGTAGATGTAAGAGCTGTATTTGTGCTGCTGAAGGATGAAGGCAACAAGATCAAGCACCCATGTGAGTTTTTTTTCAGTGGAGTTTGCCCTTCAGCAGCTGTGGCATGAAATGATAAAGACAGAGATGCTGGTCCTGTTCTAGTTTTTTGAGACCCCGTCAGTTTTTTTTTTAGCCTCTTTGTATTTTGACTGATCACAATCCTCTGATACTAATAATTTGTATGAGTCAATAAAACATTTCCTTGAGTGTTTGCATCTCCAGTTTCACCATGTGACAAATGTGAAAGAATAATTATTGTGAATCATCAGGCGTGTTTGAAATTTGAATCAGACAAATGCAACTTTCAATGTGACTCGGTTAGAATTCTTCTATAGGCAGACAGCCAACATGTTAGTAGAAATACACAGAAACAGACACATACTCATTCACAGTTGATGTCCCCTGTCTGTGTTTGTAATAACTCATGGTGCTCAGGGATACATTTACTAAATCTACTTATATCAGTCCAGTATTTCCACAGTAATGTGTCCCAATGGTCATTAATATCACTTAAATTGCTGTCAGTATGACATTATCTTTATTGTCACCATTAGTATCTGGCTTCATGAAAGTCAGACCTCATGCAAATTCATACAGCACTGATGATGCCAGAGTGTAGAAACGTTCGTCTGATCTGTAGAAAAAAGGAAAAGATGTAATGAAACGTGACGTTTGAAGCAGAATGAAGCTCTGTTGATTCATCTGTCCTCACTGAGCAGGCACTTTGAAGAGAGCCAGACTGTCTCCACTTTTGTTTTATGTAGTAATCTCACTGGGCTCTTTGTTCAGTTCACTTGCCTGTTTCAAGTCAAAGCTGTATTAGCAGTGTATGACTCTAGGTACTTTGAATTTTCTTTGATTTTTTATCTAAGTCTAAGAGTCTACTGCCATGCTAGAGGTTCTGTACATAGACACAGCAGTGCTTTGTGCTAACGCTGGCAGCTATAATGTTTACTCGTCATCATAGTTTATTGTGTTAGAATGTTCACATTTGCTGAATTAACAATTAACTCAAACTACAGCTGAGGCTGATGGGGATGTCACAACTGTTACACGTTTAATTATAAACTTGGACGAATTGAAGTTTTGACCTAATGATGGCACTAGATAAAAAGTCAAGGGATGAACAAAGTTATTAAGATTCATCCTGAGGGGGAAATGAATGTGTGTACCAAATTTCATGACAATCTAGTGAATAGATGTTGAGATATTAGAGCCCAACACGCCTCATGGCTCAATATCTTACACCATTCTCGATTGAATGCTTTACTTTACACTTTACGTACTCACTTCATCGTTCTCAGAGAACACTGGAAGGCAAACAAAGTTCAGATGCCAGTAAGCATGTCCTCATTGCTTGCGTTAACCTTCTCACCCGGACATTATTGCTTTGCCAAAGTTGTAATGGATTTTTGTTGTATTGCAGTCACCTCTGGACTGAAGGGCTTTGCGGTCCACTGAGTGTTTACGCTACTTATCTAAAGCATTATTTAAAAAAACACCACTGATGTAATTAGCAATGCATTTGATTGTGGTAATGGGAGAGGATATTGCACTGTTAGAAATATGAGACAACTAATTCGGCAAGATATATGAAGATTAAAATGTTGGTCTGCCCTGTTTGATTTACTGAAATAGAATTACACAGCACGTTCATGAGTAATAGCGGCATTATAAGCACTGTAAGAACATTAAGAATATATTGCCTGCGATATGGTGTAATTTGTCTGCATTTACTCCCCTGCAAGTGTACTCTGTGTGGGTAAATGTCGCTCTTAATATTATCAGTTTCAACTTGCCATCTGTTAGAGATGTATAGTCACTGATAGAGGCTCTGATTGAAGTTGTCCAATCCAGTTATGTGAGGCAAATTGGTGTAAAGCACAAAGGGTGATACATATCCCTGCAGATAATGATTTGATATCTCTGCCCTCCATCCTTTAGATCCATTCACAGTAATCAAATTTGGAGACGACCAGAGGACAAAGTCCTCCCCTACCAGTGAAAAACATGCAGAGCTGTATACTCCCGGCAAAATGTACAGATTCTGAGATAGATGTGTGTGCTCTTTTTAAGTTGCATGTCAATTAATGGACTGACAAGTAGAATTAGAGATTAGTTTTAATGTAATCAGAGACATTTCCATATTATGTTATGACTGTTAATGTTGTGTACATTTAACAGTTTGTGACATTGCTTTGGTTTTGTCTGTGATGCCTTTCCACCTGTCAGTCCTGTATACTCTTGAGAGCTGTATATAGTTTGCATCTTCAGCTTCTGAGGATCTTTTGTATCTCAGTTATTGTAAACTATAACAGCCCCAAAAATAAGCCCCATTCCAAAGTGATTTGATAAGCCCATCTGGGCTGAGTGGTATTTCTTACAGCAGCCTCATAACTTAAAGTTGAGGCATCTTGTGGTGTGTTATATTTCCAGAGAAGCAGATTATTGGTCAAATCAAAGATAAACAAGCTGCCTTTTTGCTTGCTTTTGTGCCAGGCCCAGGCCGGCCATCCCTCCTGGGGGAGATTAGCAGGCAGAGGGCAGATTGAAATCAGACAGAGAGGGGATGATGAATTGGAGTATCATTTCCAAAAAAATGATACACAGTACTCACCTTTGCTTTCCCAAAGAGTCCCTATCAGTGAGAGTGATGCTGCTCATTCACAGATGTTCCAGCTGCTTTCAGGCTTATGACACTATAAACTCATATTCATTTAATATCATTTGATTCATTTTTGCTGCCTCACATATGGAGAGCCATCATAACAACAACAAAAACATCAAGGCTAAAGAGATCAGAAGCAACAATTGCAGATTGTGCAAATGAAGTCAGATTTGGACACAAAGATGTGAAGATCATCATATTTATTACAAGCAATGATAAGAACCCAACAGCAGCGAGGCAGCAACACTCAATCATCTTTAAAGTTTACAGTAAAGTGATGTTCAGGGAACACGGATCACACTAGCCTGATTTATTTTTACAATGTTTGTAATCACTCACCTAAATAACATTACATTAACAGTTTGACAACCCAGCCTAATACATTCCTAATAAAAAATGACAATGTCCAAAGTAGCCACCACTGGAAAACATGCAAATTGAACAGATCCATCATATGTTCACAGACATGAAAGTGATGTATTCATCTCTGGAAGACTACTCAGTGGCACTACCTCTTTGTGAATTGTGCCAGCGTCCCTATGTTGTAGGATGCTGGCACAAATCACAGATCATTATTAATGACAATTATATATATTAAGACTTAACTTACTTCTGTGTCTTTTTACACCTTGACCGCAACTTTTTGTGACAAGTAGATAAACAGATAGACCAAACATCTGCGTGTCAAGTAATCACTAGGCCTACATCTTCAAAGCAAACGATCAGGGCGTGAAGTTCCTTACAAGGCACCTCAAGGCTACATTGTTGTTTGTGAAACGCTAACCACGCAAAATGCATTCAAACGAGACAGGTGTGACTCCATAGATGTCCTGACCAGCAAGTGGCGGTAGGTTCTGTTGCTAAATCTAAAGTGGAAAGAAAAACCCATTAAAATCCTCTTAGTCGTGCAGCGCATACATGGGGGCTGCAGTGTGCCGTGCATGGTGTACCAAGTGGCTAGCTGTGCATAAATGGGAGTCATTGCTGTGGCTGAGGCTGCCAGCTCCTGATTTGCACTTAAGTCAATTGTAACTGGTTTATCTGAATAATATAATACATTGTCTTTTAATTTCATACTGTGCCTTGTCCCTCCTTGGCCTCTCTATATAAATTCCAGGCCCTCCACTGAAGGAGAATTTATCTCTGACCCCTGGTGTGAAGGAGAATCCATCAATGTGGGGGGTAATTATCATTGGGTTTCAGGTTTGGTTGCACACTAGATGTAGATTCTGTAGATTTCACTTATAGAATGTATTATCCTTATACTGTTTTTGCATTGATAATCTCTGCTCACGTGCAAATAGTATTGATATGCACAATAAACACTTATTTTTGTTGTGGTAGCATTAGAGCCCACATAAGGGTGGCAGAATAGTTTTAAGTCCACAGTAGGCAAGATATTTATGTGGGGAAAAACACCTGTTTTAGCAGCCTAGCTCAAAACAAAATAGGGCTGCAGTGGAGAAAAGCATCACACCCTTACTAAGTGAGACCTGAACACTTGTCAGCTCTCATCCCTTTGGCATCCTTTGATAAGGTTAGTACAGAAAACATGAGTGTGCAGTTTACTGATGTTACATTAATTCTGGATATAAACAGTTACTTCTTGCTGCCATTTGGAGATGTCAGCTTACAAGTAAGGCTTTGGAGACGATTAAAAAAACAGTGATTGAAAGGCTTGCTTGAGTATTTAGCCCTTAAGATGTAGGTATAAAAACATCAGTGGTGTAAGGTGGCGTCTTTACGCCTCCCCAAGTTCTATATGCAAATGGTACACTTTCCATCTGTCTGAAAACCATTAGTTTTATTGACCAGCTGTCTGTTAGAGTTAAAACTAGACATTAAAGACTAAGCAAGAACTTTAAGGCTACTTGGAAAAGCCAGGTATTAAAAATATCCACTCTCACCTCATTTCTCATTTTTCTTCTCTCCATTAGCAACAATATCACCTGCTGCTTTAAAGCCTCTCTCCGAGAAACCACTGGTAATTGTGCCATGTTTCTCTTTGGTGAGAATTACAAATACTTCAGTCGACTCCAATTATCTGAACAATGTTAATGTTAAGCTCTGTGCCGCTTTATAATACTATTAATCTAAACTAGATCATGTTCCTAAAATACAGACAAACCTGACATATTATCCATCTATTCATACATCACACAGTCATACAGGTCTGTGGCACCAAAATGTCACATAAATGTCACACCTGTCCTTGTTCAAATACTTAGCAGAGCTCGCTGAAGAAGCATAGCTCATATGTGGCCTCATTAATACTGTTTGAGGGATTGTGCGGCACAGCCCAATCCATGCAGTCAAAGCATCCCTGCAAGACATGAGAGCTTTAATCCACACTCCTGACCTGGTGCTCCAGTGCCTTCTCCCTCCACAGCCACCTCTCAGCGGGGGACTGATCTCTTGTGCTGTAAGGTTTCAAAGGCAGACCCGTATTCTCCAAGAGCCAAAGCATGAATCAAGAGTCATCATACCTTAGACTTTCAGCTGTGAGGTAGCTTCCAAGGTGAGAACTCGTATTATAGCAAAAAAATCCCGTATGGAGTTTATGAAGGAGTATCAGCAGCCACAGAATACCCCCAGAAAAATGTCAAGTAGGCATTGAATCTATACACCCCCCCAAGTGGAAAGTAAAGCATGACTTACTTTGAAGAAGATATGGATAATGTGATTTTATGCATGTTTGTGTGGGTTTATAGAACCTCCTTTTAATTGGTTTGCAGACTTTCATCTGAGCTGAAAACTACCTGCATGTGCTGCATGCAAGAAAAGGAGCACTTGGATCAGGTCAAAGCAACGGTGCTGAGTTATGCACTTGCTTTGAATTCTGTCCTTTTGTGTTGTGGCACAGTGGCACTGGTGTGTTATGTCATTGATGGGTAGCCTAACAGAATTATCACCACAGCCAATATGTTGCAGCCAAGAACACCTGGCTCACTTCAGAAAAGAAAACACACGGGAAAACATTTTCCGAAGCTAAATTGCAAATTGCATCAGTGCTACTTTTCATTCAAGTTGAAGACATGCTGGTCTTATCAGAACACTACAGTTATTTCCATGAACATGTCTGTTTATTTGTTGGTTATTCGAAAAGAAAGATGTGTTGTTATTCGTGTTTTGTCTTGTATTTCACCTGGTGCTCGTAACTCAATAGCACTGTCGAGCTCTGCTGTCATCGTGACAACCCTGGTGTGTGCATACAGTTGACAAAGCAATTTTGTTTTCCTGGTCTGGACGGAGCTCTTGGGCATGCTATCATCTTGAATCAGTAGCATGCTCTCTCCTTGAGTGCTAGCTGTGATCCCTGAGAGGTTGATGGCCGGCCATTGACCAGCCTTGTCAGGGTATCAGCTCTCATCAACAACAGCTATGTCTCTCTGAGGCTTTCAGTTCACACATTACAAAAATCTTTTTTTTTTAAGATTATTTTTGGGCATTTTAGGCCTTTATTAGAAGGGACAGCTTGAGACGTGACATGCAGCAAAGGGCCACGGTTCGGAGCCGAACTTGTGTCCTCTGTGGTAAGGACTGATCCTTAGTACATGGGGCGCATGCTCAACCAGGTGAGCTATCCAGGCTTTTTCACAAAGCAACACACACCTTAATTTTAACTTCTGGCACATCTATTAGAGCCCAGAGAGATTTGTGGATAGTCTTGTCTTTAAGAAGTGTGGGTGTCTGAAGCTCCATTGTCAACTAAAGAAAACATCAAGTTGTATTGTGTGCACATATATTTCCTTGGTCATCTCTTTAAAACTCACTCACAAGTGATCTGGTTGGCTCAGTGGGTAGAGCAGGGGCATGTATATTTAGAGGAGGGTCATGCCTCGATGCAGAGGTCCAGGGTTTGACTCCGACCTGTGATGATTTCCTGCATGTCTTCTGCCCCTTTCTCACCTGTCCTGTCCATTAAAATCCCAAAACATAATCTTTAAAAAAAAAAAAAAAAACTCATTCGCACCTTCCTCAGGCTTATTATTTCTCAAACATACAGTACATATCAGTGGTGCTGCTCTTCACCCCCTTCTCCTCAAACATATTTCCACTTTTATCATGTTCTCTGACGCCATCTGCTGGATCCTCATTGCATTAATTTCACAGAAAGTTCAACGCCACCGTCCCACTCACTGTAATATAATCAATACAACACACATCCTACTGTATCTGTGTGTTTACTTATATCGCAGTGGCAGCTAATAGGTAACTCTTCCATATTGTACTGCTGGAGGCAAAGCTATGGTGGCACAAATTCCCTGAATTCTGTCACCAAGATTATTTTCTTATTTCATATTCCTTTCTTATAGATTGTTTGTGCAACCATTGAACACATGTGTTGAAGGGAAAACAAAAACAAAAGTGTGGAATAGAAATGGCAGATAGGCCAGGAAGCTCATTGAGTCTGGAAGCCAAACTCTCAATGTCCACCAGTTCTGTGTAATAATGTAATATAGTTGCAACAGCAGACACACAAGTAACTCGGCATGTGGACAAACTTTTGAGAAAGTTTTTAAAAAGGGATCAGTCATAGACATCATTTAGACAGACAAATTAAATTAATTAATTTAATTTTAATTAAATTTAAAAAAAAGGCCTCGATTATATATTTAAAAAAAATATCTTGACTGTATTTCTTTTCCATATAAATATCTATTACATTTTCTACTGACTCTGTTTAACACAATAGTGAAATGTATCATATCATTTCATGATATTTTTAACCCAATGTGTTAAAATAGCATATGCTATAGCCTTTACTTCGTGTTTGTAATTTTTTGGTTATTGGGTCTTATTTTTAACATGTTTTTCTCTTGTGAAGCACTTGGTGACTTTGTCAGTAAAGGTACTATATTAAATTAACGTATTATTATAACTGGGATATAGATGTGTAGGTTACAGTAGGCTTCCCTGTAAAGCTAAACCACAGGGCCAGGACCTGAGCCAGGTCATCATGCCGATTGAAGAAAGCCAATGCTTTGCATGTTACTTAATTATTGAGGAGGACATGAGCAGGTTGCCTGCTGGGGGCGGGGCCACCGGGGAGCTGGGGGCGGGGCCTACCTCTGAGCGCAGAGCTGGGGGCGGGGCCTACCTCTGAGAGCGGAGCTGGAGGCGGGGCCTACCTCTGAGAGCAGAGCTGGGGGCGGGGCCTACCTCTGAGCGCAGAGCTGGGGGCGGGGCCTACCTCTGAGAGCGGAGCTGGGGGCGGGGCCTACCTCTGAGAGCGGAGCTAGGGGCGGGGCCTACCTCTGAGAGCGGAGCTGGAGGCGGGGCCTACCTCTGAGAGCAGAGCTGGGGGCGGGGCCTATCTCTGAGAGCTGATGGAGGGAGACCAGACCGAGGCACAGAAGTGCATCTGAACAAGTGGATCATCGCCTGGAGGGACGCGGAGGCTGAAACTTGACTCACTTCTCAAGTGGAGATGGAATAAGCCAAACCAACGCACCTGCTGCTGTAGTCGAAGGTATTTATCATCTTTTCAACCGTTAACAAGTTTGTTGAAGTTTCTGCTATCTCTGCATTTTATCTTCCGTGTGTTGTTGCTGTAAGTGCTGTTTTTAAGCTGGAAGAAAACGGTTTCTTTTTCTCTCTGTGGTTTTCCAGTAACATGAGGCCTTTCATAACCTTGACATTATGGTCTGGTCGCTATAATTGCTCTATATTGGAATTGGAGTCTTGTTAAATAGCGTTTTGAGGAATTGTAAATATAGACGAGCGATAAGAAGTCTTAAACTCCCGCTCATCCCAAGCTTGTTGTTCTAAAGTCCATTTGTCTGACACCTGCATTATAAAAACGAAAGTCCCAGTGAGGTTAATCTTTAAGCATAACGTATGTTACTGGAACACTGCATGCTGTACTGAATATGCTTATCTCTTTTAGCTAAATGTCCGTAAAACCAGCCTTATTCCCCCGCAGAGGGTTTTGGTAAATATGTTGATTGCACAATCATCAAGTGGGTCTATTCATTGTCTGCAAATGTAGCTAAGCCCTTAAAATTGACTTTTTTCCCCCAGCAACTTCCTAAATGAAATAAAGATGTGAAACTGTACAACGATTAGGATGTGTTAGCCCTGTCAGACACTATGCATGCTGGGATACTCCAGCCCCCTGGTGACCCTTGATGGATGTTTGGATGCTTACTTTGTTTTTCATTTGTTAGAGTAGCATATTACAATGGTGGACTTTTTGATATGTACACTTTTCAGTAGATGTCACCCTCTGTGTTCTTTCTCATTTCAATCAACACATTACAGGGATATATTATATTATACAAGTATAAAACAAGTAGATATAACACAGTGGTTACAGTTTGGACAGTATGGCGAATACAATTTCCACCTTAGCCAAAACATTTATACTATTGTCTCCTTTAAATTAGAATGAACTTGCATTAAACAAAAAAACAACCCTATTTGCTCTTTAGAATAGCCTGAGGCAACACAAAAATTCAAGCATTGTATGTATTGCATGTAAAACTGAGAGTCTATTATCTCTACAGATCCACCATCACAAGAATGTCACAGTGTCAGTTTTATTCTCAAACTCTGACTTGATTTTCCAACTTCACAAATTTAGTTGACACTTGTATTTTGTTTGGTACTCCTATTTCTGTAAGATAAACAGAACAAAACTGTTTGTGCAGAAGCGCTTCATAAATAATGTTGACTCCAACTGACTTATTATTGTCACCAGTAAAACTCGTACGTTGCAATTGTTGTTGCATGTTAATGTCAAACAAAATGTTTCTTACCTATAAAAAAAAGAAAGTTTGCTTCAAAAATAATACTTTCACTACTATCAATATTAATATAATACTGTAAAAAGAGACGGAACATTTTTTATTTAGAATTCAGTAGCAGCCCTTCTTTTCAGTTAGAGATAAAAAATGTCTTTAAGCTGGCAGGTTAAGGTAATCAATAAAAACACAGGCCTACTTGTACCATTAAAAGTTACTAGAAATTAATTTTTAAAGACCTCCAAGAGGGGCTGGTACTGGGATTATCGAGACGTCTTTAGCAGAGAAGATGAGTACTTTTAAAGATTTTCATCCCTCCCTCATGAGAGAGTTTGTGCATAGCATGGCTGCAGGCAGTGGATATAATGAGGGCTTTAACAACTCAACTCAACGTCTCTTTCCTTTTTGATATTCATGATCCCTTCTGAGTTCCTCAGATAAAGCCCTAGGCTATCCACCTGCCAAAAAAGACTGAATCGATAATGAACATGAACTTTGAAGTTAGTAAGTGTACCATGCTGACATTGGGCAAACATTTGAATATCCACCAGGAGCAATACTGTAAATAAGTGATTTACCCCCCCTCAGAAGTGAAGCAATCCTGTTGATGCACAAAAGCATAAGAACATAATCACCTCACTGTAACTGGATATGCATGGTGTTCACCTCCCTTGGCCTCTTGTTGTTTTCAGAGGCCACAGTGGCTGCATGTGTTCAGCACTGAGCCCCTCCCTCCCCAGGTGGATAATAGGCACCAGAGCAGGGAACAGGTGCAGACTGTGGACTTGTTTGCAGCTTTTAAATGTAGGGCTGGGTACCGAATTCAATACTTTTTAGGCCCCGACCGAATTGCCAATAAAATATTGAGTATCGAAAAATGCCTCGTCATTCAATACCCAATTTCAATCCCTAAGGAGTAAATCTCATCATGCAGCATGATTCTACCAAGAGCTAATAATGCTGCTGATTGGCTGTCTAACGTAACAAGTCGTAGAGACACGCAGGAAAAACTCTACGTTACACAGAGACGGGGGCTCACGTAGTAGGAGAGAAAAAAAATAAGAAGATTTGTGCCGTAATGTGTAATGTTGTAATTTCTTCTTGTTTTATAAAATTGGTATCGAAAAAAGTATAGTTTAGGAACTGGTATCGAAGGCACAGTATTGGTATTGGTGCCGGTATTGAATATTTTTGAACAATACCCAGCCTTACTTAAATGGTCCTTACTGTATGTGTGTTGACAACACAGGCCCAGAACTGTGCAGAGAACAGGTGACCATTTGAATGATTATTCACTCTAGACGCTGGCTTTTTATCAGTGTTCTCCTGAGGCCTACCTGTTATAGAAAGTTATTTATGTCAAATGTGGAGATGGGTTGATCAAATGGCCAAGATCAGGATACTGCAGTACTGTATGCCTGACCTGTAAAAGTTGTAAAAGGATGACAGCCTTGATCCCATACTAGGTTGTCATTATGCAAAGTCTTTCCACTTCGCATTCAAGAGATTTGTAAATGTTTAAACAGCACTCTCTGTACCGTCGCTTAAAGTTGCTTCCTCTCTGAGCATCTAGAGAAAACAGATAAGTGAAATGCACTTCAGTGGCACATTCATACACACCAGTGTTTCCTCACTGGAAGTTGTTAAGTATGTTGCGTAACAGTCTGTAGTCTGAAGCCAGCATCAGTTCCCACAGTGGGCTGTGTGTTTGTCTACTTGTTGCATCAGTGTGCTATTCAAGAGTCCATGAGCATGGGCCTAGCTGGAATTAACCTTCAGTTGCTTTGTGCTAACTTTAGGGCCTGATATCTATCAATTATTCATCGTGTTCTGCCTGTGCAAATCTAAATGTGTCTCACCATGGAAACAGCCTTCTGTCTCAGCCAGAGGGTGTTTCAGCGGCTGCGGACTCCGTCCTTGTTTCTCAGTCCAAGCAGTCCTGCTCCACATTGTAATACATGCCATGAAACATAGGACAGCTTCACAGTTGGAAGTATATTTTATTTTAACTTAAGTCAACTGGTATTTGGTTCAGTTTGTTATATAGAAGTAATAATCGCTGAATTTCCACATCGCTGATAATGGATTTACTCTTGTTGTTTTTTTGTTTAACTTCAGTATTCTTGGATGCTTAAAGTACAGTCTAAGTTGTAGCTTTAGATTCACTAGTATTTGTAAGTGCATAAGATCTAGAGGGAGTTTTTTGCTAATCTACCTTTTGTTTCTACATCTATTTTAGGCCATAATTGTAATAAACTTGTAAATTGCTATAATATAATAACCATCGTCACAATATAATCTGCAAAATCCTGTTGATATAGCTCAAACAATTCAGTTGGGAGGTACATTACAACATTTGTCACAAAGCTAGTCTAGCTATGATCAGCTAGTTGTCTGACGCATAATCGTTTTTTAGCGAGTTTATCAACGCCATTTTACATGTGAATTATTGCTGCAGTGAGTATTTTTACGAAAGGACGGAGGTTGGTTGGGTGGTGGATGGGTAAAACACAGGACTTTAACCCGGGAGAGCCGGAACGCGTCCCGCGTGTGGCGTTTATCAACCGTTTTTTTTTTAATAAAGCCTTCCCCTTATTGTTTTCCTAAGCGTGTGACGTTAGTCACCGTCGTGTTTTTGTCGTTTTTGAGTGTTACTAAAGCCTTTCCCAATGTTCTTTCCCTAAACCCAACCTTATACACCATACATACAATGCCACGTGGTATGTATGTTTACATCCGCTGTATACAGCGTAGTCATACACGTGGATAGCTCAAAAGGCGTACAGATAACACGCCATTTGGCTTTAGGAAAGTGGCGTGTATGTTTACGCAAAGTCATGATGCCATGTTGCAAAGTTGAGAGTTTGTGTTGTTTATTGTTGACATATTAAAATATTGCAATATAGTTCATTAGATTGAGAAAGTTGTATCAGCTCCATTTGTATCTGTCAATAGACGCAATGGCCAACTATTTTTGGTAAAGAGAAATGAATAAAAACCCAGTTACACGCATGTATTTCCTACTGAATGATGACTGGGAGTGCTGGTATCATGGTGATGGATTGAATTTTTTATTTTTTTTGCCAGATCCAGGTCATTGATTGACAAGCAAGTAGGCCTAACTGTGTGTTATGTGTGTGTACATGTGTGTTAACTGCATGGCTGACTACAGTTGTGTCAGTGTAGTTTTGACGAACACTAGAGGGTGCACTATTACTGCAACATCCTTCGCTGACTCCTGTCATTTACAGTTTTTACTACATTACACAGTAGCATGTGTCTCAGGTGCTTAGAAAGCTTTGAATTTTCAGGTTTCTCATTGTGTAAGATGTTTAAAAAACTAAACATTAATATATGCAGAAGAATAAACAGTAAGTGGCATAAGATGCGGTACATAATGGAGCCCTGAGAGCGGGGTCAACAATTTCAAATCTAAATCTTAGACATTTGCACCAAACACAAAGTTAATCACTTTAAATGTGCACATTTAGACGCTTGATAAACTGAGCAGGCTCATTTATAACTGGATTAGAGTGAGCGTACGCAGGGGTGACTTTGATTTGAATCAGTCTGATTTGTTTGTGTTTTAGTGGATAATATACATGTCATGTGTGAGTAATAATAAGGATTCCTACTGTTGGTCTACTGGCTTTGGATCATGTCCTTCAACCCCAAACACAAAGCACGTCTGTAGATGTTGTGAAGACATGGCTTATTTACTATAACAACAGCAGGATGATTCTTGTCCCGAGGACGTTTTGAAGTAGGTCAGGACCAGGCTCATAGCTTGTTGTAATTCAGACTCCATTACTCCATAAATTCCACTGAAAGTGTTTTCTTTAGGCTACCTTTTTCTTTGACCGGTGGATGAATAGTGAAATTACAGCTGGACTCATTAGACTGAAGGAAAATGTGTTGCCAGGGGCTCCCTGTTGTGCAGCTATTCTCTTTGACATAGCTCAGCTCTGTATGTTCACAGTCAACCAGGAGGTTAATCATATTTAGCCGTGATGTTTGACATTTTAATTGTGGCCACATTGTGTTGCAACACAAATTCTTGGAAAAAAAACCCATCAGTGATGTAAAAGAAAGAGTGTATAGGGTGGTTGTTCCATGTTCTAACTGGTTTCTTCCTAAAACAGAAAACGCCTTCACTTCACGTGCATACACAGGGTGTTTGTATTGCTGATGTAGGTCAGACTTGGAAAAACTGGTTCATGTGGAAGGTGTGTCCAGTTAGTGTTCACTTCAGTAGTTGAAATGCAGTATAAGCTGCAAGCTGCGTGAATGTTTTTTTTTTGGATTTACGTCTCACTTATTATTCCTTGATGGTTTTACACCTTTCACTCATTTCCTCAATGACACCAGCCATTAACAGCAAGACGTAATGCAGTGAGAAGACAACATGGGCCTTAGCACAGAGGACTGGACATAGAAGAAAGTGCTGGGAAAGTGCAGATGCTGTGTACTGAACTGATGGTACCACTGAGGACATTCGGCAGTGCACGTAGGGGATGTATTTCTCTGTTAAAGATCTCTGAATGTGAAGCGCAGTTAAATATTCTTATATTTGCTGGTACTGAGTACACCATTATTTAAGAAATTAGTTTGCGCCTCATTAACACTGCCAGAGGCAAGACGTGTGTTTAGACTTTGATGTGTGGACTCCAAGACAAACACAGGATATTTATACATGAAAGCCTCGTGGGCATACAGTAGGCGGGGATGTTGTAGCTGTCAGAACAGCCTCTTTTCCCTTCTCCCTCCCTTTTTAGTTGTGACTTTGCCCCTCTCTTCTCTCCCTCTTGCCTTTTTGCTGAAAAGAGGAGGGCCTGTCTAAGTAATCCAATACCTGCCCAATTCATGAATGTTACTGTAACTTGCTGAACTGCCCTGACAAGTGCAGGGGTTAAGACACATTAGTAGACCGAAGCTGACAGCTCTAGCTGCATCTCTGCACAGCAGAAATCTGCTGCCTGACCAGGAGACGTTTGTAAGGAAGGAAGAGGAAGAGAGAAAAAATAGACATTACACTTACAAAAGAGAGGAAAACCTGGCACAGCTTCCAATGACTTCTTTGGAAGAATGATAGAAGTTGCTGTGGGCTCCCTGCCATCCAACATGTCTTTAAAGGAGAGTGCTGTGAGAGACATGGCTGAGAGTGAGACGGATTGCTCTGAGGGACTGGATGAGGTTGTCATGGGGCGCATTGCCAGCTTACCTCTGGATCCATTCCCGCCCAGGGACTTCAGAGGGAAGTTTAAAAAGATGCGCCATAAGAAGAGGCCCACCATTCTTGAAAGTAGGTACTGCTTTGACTCTGTGAAGCTGTGGTAATTGCCTCAAGAATTCAGTTTTTCATCTGGGAGAAATGTGTTTTTTGAAAAATGTGGTGCAGAGGCAATACAAGCATTTCAGCTACTACTACCATCACTTTGTGAAATACCTCACCTCCCCATTGTATTTGTCACACTCACCTAGGAATCTGATGGCTTGTTAATAATGGAGTCAGACAGTGCGAGAGTACAGCACACTATTTTTTATATTATGTAGTGAGCTCATTGTGACAAATTAGTTTTTTTATCTGACATCACATTCCTTATGTCTTTAGAAAAATGAGAAACAAGCGAACAGTAATGACTTGAAATAAATAGGAATATTAAAGACCAGAATATATGACCAAAAAAGAGAAGAAGATGAAGAAACTAGGGGCACCAGGGACAGAGAGTTGGAGTAAGAGGGAGTCAAGTGTTTGAGCTTGATAACCACAAAGATGGCTGAACTGGACAGACATACCTCACATTCCTAACCTTCATCAGAGCCTGATAATGTTTTTAATAAGTGTTTAATGTCTCAGAGGCGTCGCCCACCCAACGCCTAGTTAAGGAAAAATGTTGTCAATCTTTTTTGTAATCAGCATTGAGATGATTTATTCATCGGTTACACGTGAACGTGGCTGCTGCTGAAGCTGCCAATAAACAGACCTGTAAACCCGGTAATTTATGGAAGTATTACTGAAGTCGTTTTCTGCTTAAGAAGTGACACTGATCCTATCCAGTGTGCCGGCACACTGGCAGTGCTTTTGGAAGCAGTTATGCGGACAAGTTTCGAGATATCCGGATAAGGTGTTCTGCCATAAACATTGTATTTAAGTTTCTTCAGAGTGACATTAGCTCTGGCGTTTTAATGATATCCACTCCAGTACTGGCTATTACGTTGTGGTGTGATACAAATGATCAAGTTGTCTTCTTTTGCATATTCATTACATATTCTCTTCTGATCTGCTTGGACAGTTTAGGTATACAGTCTGCTTTATGGCTTTCTAGTACAGTCACCTCAAATCTCTCTGAGAAACGGGTCTATTAAACAAGTTATTACTGTTTCTCAAATAATAGGAGGTTTGGAAGATGTCTCAATCAGTTCGCCTCTACTGTACCTTTTTCCTGTTTAGCAGCCTTGTTGAAAAATTGCTACAATTATTCAACGAGGGAATTACATAACCATTTGCCCTACAGAGGGGCTCTTACTGGACAAGTCAGGCTGACCAGATTATAACTGATCGAGGAAGTGGACTGTGTTTCTCCAGTGTTTAAAGAATCCATTTGGGCTGATCTCTGTTTGCTGTGACCATAATAGGCCATATGGGCCAATTGCCCATAATTAGTCAAATTTGCTCTGATTAAACTATCATATTCCTTATCGCTGTTTATGTTGAATGTTGTACTGATCTAAACCATATTTTGTCAGCAAACAGGATAACATACACAGTACATGTAATAGGTGAGGTTTTTTTCTTTTCTGAACATGCCCAGATCATATCTAAGAACAGAGTCGCTTTGCAGAATCCTCAACTTTATCAAAACATTATCAGATTACTGGTAATTTGTATTGATTGTAGAGTTTGTGCTCTAACTCTCAGAATGATAACGTGCAATCTAGTTTAAATGCTGATATGGGCTCATTGTGTTAGGGTTGGGAGATGTTTGCTGATAGGGCAAAGATACAGGCAGCATCTGAAGATTTACTTCTTTTAGGCAGAAATAGAAGAAGCTATAATGTTCATCAGGCTTTACCTGTGTAGCTGTTCACTTGCTTCATTTTCTTAAGGCTCAGGCTGTTACAAGACACCACAGATGAACTTAGCAAAACATAGTATAAACATATGGATTTGAATGAATAGTAGGAATAGAAGATTTTGCGCAACTATATCATCGCCTTGTGAATTGTGTTAGTCAGCAACACGTTACGTACCTCTGTTTCAAGTATAAGTCCTGCATTTAAAATGTTACTTGAGTAAAAATATGCAAATATTATCAGGAAAATGTATTTAAAGTATTAAAAGTAAAAGTACTCAATGCAGAAAAATCCTCCCATTTTAGAAACTGTAAACAATCCAAACAGTTCTGTCAATCACCTAAGACTTTAATGGTCTGATCATTTCAGCTGGACTTTATAAACTACATGTGTTTTGTGTGCAGAAATCATAACGTGTAAAGTAACTAGTAACTGAAGCTGTCAGATGAATGTAGTGGAGTAAAAAGTACAATATTTCTCTCTGAAATGTAGTGGAGTAGAAGTAAAAAGTGGCATGAAAAGAAAAGATTCAAGTAAAGTACAAGTACCTCAGTACTTAAAGGACAATTCTGGCGCAAAATGAACCTAGGGGTTATTAACAGATGTGTACCCACTCTGTCTCTCTGGGACATGTTTTCATGCTAATCGAATGTGTTTGTAGCTTGAAAGACGCTAGCGCGGACCGCTGATTAGCTTACAGCGCTAGTATTCGGGGCACAGGGAAAGTAAAAACAAATCACTATTTATACCACTAAAAAGGCTCAAAATATCACCAAACTTCAACGGTAGCATAATGAGGGTCCCTAAATGTTAACTGAAGCATTGAGAACATTGTAAGTGTACAGACAGTTTATTGAAAAGATAGAGTATAAAGACACTTGCGTTCATGTTTACATGCCGCCGCCGTCTTGAAAACCAGTCATGACTTACAGCTGGCGATGCAAACTAAAATCAAAAGCAATTTGCTCAATATATCTGAAATAATCACACTCTGCATAACTTGTCTAGTGTACTTACTCAGTGGATAACTGTCCATCTGGTCCCTCCTGTCTGGGTCGCCGTCTCCAATTTATTTTTGGGACATGGAAAAAAGTTTCAAGTCCAGCCCTGTTTATCAGAGAGGGGAAATCTTCAGACTGTACCAAACACTGCGTCTCTTGGGCATCGCGACACAACAGGTCCCACTCCGTGCAACACAGACACTCCTGTTCGGTGGCCATAGCTTCACAATGTCCTCAGGTCACCACCAGTTTCCCCAAGTACGAGGCTGTGTTGCGGCATTGACTACCGGTAGCTCTCTCTCTCTCGTAGCCCTTTCACGGAGCTCCCGCAGCTCTTCGTTCAATAAACTGTCTGTACACTTACAAAATTCTCAATGCTTCGGTTAACATGTAGGGACCCTCATTATGCTACCGTTGAAGTTTGGTGATATTTTGAGCCTTTTTAGTGGTATAAATAGTGATTTGGTTTTACTTTCCCTGTGCCCCGAATATTAGCGTTGTAAGCTAATCAGCGGTCCGTGCTAGCTTCTTTCAAGCTACAAACACATTCGATTAGCATGAAAAAATGTCCCAGAGAGACAGAGTGGGTACACATCTGTTAATAACCCCTAGGTTTGTTTTGCGCCGGAATTGTCCTTTAAGTAAATGTACTTAGTTACATTCTACCACTGGAGAGCTGCTCTCAATCCAAGTTAATGTAGTTTCAGTAGCAGTAGCAACCTCAAAGCTTAGCCACATTGCTTTTTCAGTGTCCATACTGTCCAAAGGTTTTTATTCTTGAATTTATTAATTAATAAACTATTCAACTTCTGACATTACATGTCAAAAAGAACAAATATAGGTAAAAGTGACACAAATGTACAGTATTTACCCATTAGTGCAGATTTCATAGATGCAGCTTCTTTATTAAAAGGAAGCTCTCTGACTCCATTACCTGGAGCTTTAATCAGTTATGGCATGACAAAATGAATGAGTGTGTCAGGAATAGGGCTGCACGATATTAGGAAAATATGTAATTGCGATTATTTTGACTGATATTGCGATTGCGATATGATTCACGATATTGGAAGGAATGATCATTTTTGTATCATTATTCTCATTCTCATTGAAAAATATTTAAAAAAAAAATAATAATAGATTGAAGTGTGATTTTTTTTTTTTGCGAGGATCTGTACCAAACAAAGATGTTTGTCTTTAGTCTGTAGGATAGGATTTGTAGGCCGGGATGTCTCTGCAGCACCACAATACTTTATTTTAGAATGGTTTGACACATATTTTGCCTTTAACAAATATTGCACTCCCCTGTGATTTGGATATTGCACTAGTCCATATTGCGATTTCGATAAAATTGCGATTAATTGTGCAGCCCTAGTCAGGAAGCGTAAGAAGTTGCAAACACAACCTTCATACATTATGGCACAAGTCACAACAGCACTTTTGTATAAGCTGGTGTCAAAATAAAAACAAAGTCACTGCTGTGGGAAAGGAGGGCGGGAGTACGTACACAGGCATGCTGTAAGGAGCAGCCAGGCAGCACTGTCTCGGGTATATTCAGAACACCTTAGGCCCTGACGTGTGTTTACCAAACACTGCAGCCAGTGATGGCTTCTCCATCACAGAGTGTATTATGCAATGAAGGTCAAGTGGCTGTTGCTTGATGGACAGACAGAGTTCTGATAGGATTATACTAAGAGCGCTCAGGGGCAGTAGAGGAAGGGGGATTGGAGGATGTGCTTTATACTCCATATGGTTGATGACATGCATCTGTTACATGTCCAAGAAAAGCAATAAGGGTGTTTATTACCATTTACATTAATTCAGGCAGTAGTAAGATTAATTTAACAGCATCCATGAAATGAGAAAATTCTACTGGTTTGGCTCAAAATACAAATGCACAAGTGTTTAAATACAACTGTAGCCTGTTTGTATCCCATTTCAGCATGTCTGCAATACATATTTTCTTATCTATTGATTTTCTTTCCGTCATGCAAACAGTAATGAGGGGAAAGCTGCTGCATGATTTAAGAGATAATACATGATAATGATAGTGCTGAAACTATTACCCAAGTAATTAATTATTCATAGTATTGAACTGGTAGGTTAAAAACAGTCGCTTCAAGGAAATTAATTACTTTGTTAATTGTCATTTATTTGTGTTTTTTGTGTTATTTACTTTTCTTTTAGCATTTTAAAATGTATACTTTTGGACTGCTTTTCAGCTGTAATAAGCAAGTTGAATATGTCACATATTTTGCCCCCTAATGATTATAATAATAAGAAAAATGTGTGAAAAAATAAAGGAATGCACAATATTTGACATTTTATTTGACAAAGTCGGTGCACATAAAAGGGTTAAAAGCCAGCAGTCAGCCCTAGTTCCATGCAGATCCCTTGTGTGCAGTAAATCCCCTCTGCTTGCTGATCACTTTAGTGTCTTCTGCTGTCCACTGCTCTCCCAGATGTTCCCTGTTATGTGTTGCGTTCTCCGTCTCCTCCGTCAGTGGTGGCGGCCTGTCAGATGCTCCCAGTCACGCAGAAAGACGCACAAACCCAGCACTGTCATCGTTATCCGGCCCTGCACGCAGACAAACAGTAGTTATTATTAACTGCACTCCGCTAAGAGGATTGCTTCCTGCACTCTCAGCCTCCGCGCAGTTATTTAAAAGCAGCTTGCATTGCCACCCACTGCCTGCCATAGCTTCAGAGAGAGAGAGAGAGAGAGAGAGCGAGAGAGAGAGAGAGAGAGAGCGAGAGAGAGAGAGAGAGAGAGAGCGAGAGAGAGAGAGAGAGAGAGATGTTGAGAGAGTGTGAAGGGAAGGAGAGAGAGGGCTGATAGCTAAGGGTAGGACACAAGAGGAGGGGTGAAGCAGTGCTAGTGTGTTTACTCAGGGTCTCATCAGCACAACATTGTCTGCGTCACAGAGAGGTGACAGCAGGCGCTACCTGCTGGTCCCAGCTCAGCTGCTGCTGCCGCTACTGGAGGGAAACTCAACGGAAAGCGGCAGCCATGGCCAGCCAGCAGGACTCTGGCTTCTTTGAAATCAGCATCAAATCCTTGCTGAAATCGTGGAGCGGCAGTGAGTAGCAGTTTGTCTCTTGTTGTTGTGGTTTTTGTCCTCAGCCAGCTGACAGAGCTGACTGACTGGCTGAGGCTGCAGCTCTAGGGGGAACCTGACTTTATGGCCTCTTTTTCCTGTTGTGGTCTGTGACGGGGATGTGCTGTTGCTTGTTGTAGATTGAGCTGAGCGTGATTTTATTGTTCAGCACGGCAGTTGCTGCAAACTTGGAAGCATCATACTTTTAGCTGCAGACATAATGTCCAAGTATCTAGCAAGAGTTATTGGCTGAGAAGAAGTTGCACATTATACACACAGGACCGTGGTACAGTTACCATTACCCAGATTAACCTGTGTCCTTACAGTAAGTTCTGCTGATGGTGATTCAGCATCTCATTCCTGCTGCTTTTCTTTCAATTCTAGCCTTATTCTACGTTAGCCTGTGAGTGTCTGACAGAGTTTAAATAGCTCTTATTAAGTGCGAGAGCACAGTAATAGGATTAGTGGAGGCTCAGCTTGGTCGCATATTCTGTCTAGAGCTCACAGCTCCACTGGCTCCCATCGTGGCCCATGAGGATGGGATAGGAGGCCTCTCTGCATCTGATCATGGCATAATTCTGATTTATGTAAGATATGAGATGTGGATTGTGAAGATGGACTCTCCTTTTGGAAGAAAAACAAACAGCCAAAACCAGAAAGTGGCACCTTGAACCAATGAAACATTTGCAGTATATATTCCCAAATACAATTTAGCAACTAAAGCTATATCTGACAGATAACAATGATTAAAATCTAAAGTGAATTATGCTAGCAAGTCAGCTGCCCCTCTCGGGCAGTGTGGTAGCTCGTACATATCTATTGAATCTGAATGAAAAGAGATACCATAGAACATGCTGTCCTTGTCCACACACTCACTATTGAGCCATCTCCTGATGATGTTGCATAATTCTCAGAGTGGGTCACTGTGCTGATAAAGGCACAGGCACTCATTGCACAGTATCAGCAGCGACCCACGGCTATGCATTTAACATTTTCATTAAATACATGTATGTGATCTCCTAGTCTCATCTCTCTGCTCCCATTTGCACGAGCGGTTACGTAATGAATCACAAGCTGGCAAGAGAGACAGCGTCGTTAATAGAAACTGATCTGAAAACACTAGGATTCCAGTCATATTAGATACAGTTTGCACCGTGACCACAAGGTAAACAAAGTCAAGGTCCTTTTAGACAGCGGTCTCTCATCAGTCAGTGTGTCCAGCTCTAATAAAACAGTGACAACTAGCAGCACACACAGAACTGGCATTGTGCAGCAGCAGCAGCGTCAGGTCTGGTGTTCAAATTGCCTGAAGGCCGGTCCATCGTCAACCAATCAGAGTAGGAGATGAGCTGCACTAAGTCGAGTGCTCCTCTGATGAGTAGTCAAACATGTTGTTCAGTTCACTTGTTTCTTATTTTTGTTATGAAATGCTATTGTCCTCATTAGAGCTGCACGCTATGAGGAAAATATATATGTTGTTGAATATTGCAATCACGATTTTACTTGCAATAAATAAACAGATATTCAAATGTACTTAAATGTAGTGCCTTTCTGCTGCTTTCAGTATTCTGCTAAAATACAGCAAATTGCTATGCACTTTAAAGTGTAGATTTCGACTGATTCTTTCAAATAACTCAAATCTCAAAGTGTCTTTCGTGATATGTCGCAGCCTTTTTACAATGTGTTTACTGCGCAAGTTTATATCGTGATAACGATAAGAAAAACAATATATTGTGCAGACCCTGTGCACATTTTCTGTTTAGTTAAGTCGTTTTTCTGTCACATTTGCGGAGTTTTTAAATTCTTCTTCCGTGTTTTAGCCTGGTGCAACTGTGTGTGCAGTGCAATACTTGTGCTCTATTTTTGAGGAGCTAAAAATAGTGTTTCAACAGTGAATGAAATTGCAGAAGTTATACATAGACGAATCTCTTCCGTTTAGCTGGAAGAGACAGATGCAGACGTTTCTACGGGAACTTCTATCAATGAAACACTCTCCCATAGCAGGCAGTGGTTTCGAGCATGTCAGCGTGCTAAAAAAGGGCTGATGGTCAGTTGTTTGAGACTGACATTTTAATCTGCTTTTCACAGAGCTCAGTAATCACTCTCTCGCTATCTCCACTCTCCTATTTTTTGGGACACTCACACTCTGACCTTGTGATAATGTATTGGAATCGGGACGTTGCTGCTCCATTGGCTCCAGCTGTTGCTTCCTCTTTTGATAAATTTAAGCAAAAATAGTTCAGCTTCAACTCTAGACAGCATTCCAGCATCTAAACTGAGTCAGAGAGTAAATGTAAACTCTAGTGACTTCTTCTCTTTCATTTTAATATGGAAATATTGTCAGTGTGGCACATCTGGCTGATACAGTAACAGGGACTCTGGTTGTTTCATTTGGCCTAAAACTTTATGATCTAAACCAGACAACAACATTTTCATGCTCATTACGTTACATGACGCAAACATTTAAATTAACTCCTGAACAGTGTCCCTTTATACCCAGCCTAGTAGTATAACATAAAAATACTGTACAGTGGTGAAGGAGAGGTTAAAATAGTACTCTCACAGAAATGCAGAGTCAATGTTTCTCACAGCAGCTGGAGCTGCGCTCCCAAAGGTCTATGTTGACATTGGAATTTGTAGTCCAGTTAAGGAGGTCAGTGATATCTAAATATCCACCCACTCTGTTCACAAACGACTGCTAAAGTGGTTGTTTACTCAGCGGGACAGTCTCTGTGGATGCATTTAGTCAACTGCATTCTTTGTACATGTGTGTATGGGCGTGTGCAAGAGAGACATTTGTAGCCTGTTTGCATTGTCCTCTCGGGAGCACCACCATGCCCAGGGTGTTTCCAGCTTGGCGATGATGTAAGGCACACTGTGCCCGAGCTCCTTGTTTGCAGAGTCACATGTCGTGTCTGAGTCTTCGTGCAGCGCCCAGAGCAACAGAAAGGGCTTGATATGCACACTGGTTGCTTTCTTCACCTCCCATTTCCAGTTGAATTAATCCACATGGGAGAATTTAGATAAAATGATATGTCGATTTAAGTTTATCGAACGGGTTTGCATCCAGTCTAGGGCTGTACAACATATCGGTTTTTTTTATCGTCATCGTGATATCAACCTAGCAATAAACACATCACCAAAGGCTGCGGCATATCGCGAAAGACACACAGAAATGTTTGGAGTTAGTTGAAAGAGAGTATCAGTAGAAAACTACACTTTAAAATGTAACTGTCATTCTTTTTTATTAGTGTATGTTCAATTCAATGTTCAATAAAATAATGTTGGAAATGAATTTTTTCTTGTTTGTTTTTTTTATTCAACAAGGAATTTGCTGTATTTTAGCAGAATACTGAAAGCAGCAGAAAGGCAGAACTGAGTAGACTTTAATATCTGTTTATTTATCGTAAGTCATATTGTTATCGCGATATTCAACAACGTTATCGCATATTTTCCTCATTTCGTACGGCCCTAATCCAGACTCTCTGTTGCTGGGAAGTTACTTCAAAATCTGATATTTTACTGATTTGCTGAGTAAAGTGCTTGAAGCAGTGGCTGGTCAACAATGGTGTTTACACTCTGGTGGTCTGGCCCTCGTGCTTTAGGATTGTGTCAGTAGTATAGTGTGTGCCCTGGGATAAATATAGTCACACAACTATGCCACCATAGCATGTTGGACCTCATCACTGCACTGTGCCTCAGCTAAAAATTCCTGCCTGACCTTCACTCTTGGAAGGCACTGGCTGGTCACAAGGCTAGAAGAAGCCATAGCAGAAGCAGCTCAGAAAGAGAGAGAGCGAGAGAGAGAGAGAGTGATTACGTGGTCTCCCGTACCAAACACTACTCCCACTTTTTAAAACACACCCGCTGTTGGCTCTCTGCACCATGGAAACTATGCCCAGCAGGATAGTGCCAGCTGACACGCAACAAGACATGGACGTTGGTGGATTTTACTAACAAGCGTTTGCCTTGATTCAGGACAACCCTGGATACCATATCCTCCTTCCCCACAATGGACGGGACGGCTGTGTGCTGGAGTAAGGCCAGCGTCATCAGCTTCATTAAGGGCCTGGGTAGGTGCTGAGTTGCCACAAGCGAGGGAAGCATGTTCTGAAAGCCAGAGATCATCGCACATGCTGCGCATTCCTGGACAGATATCCGAGCGCTTCATGTCCTGGAGAAGAAGACTTGTTTACTGGTTCTACGCCGTTTCTCCAGCTTCTCTTGCGCAGCTTTGTCAGAGCTGCTTACTCACACTGTACGGCCTCTAAAAAATGCTGATTGGCACTTTGCTTAACTCCTGTCTCTGCTGATGTGTATCTCAGTTCCTCGTTTTTTTTGTTAAGTTTCCTTCGACTACCTGTGAAGAGGTAATAGTTTTGAGTAAAGCGCTTCAGATAATTCATTAGGGCTTTTTTTATGCTTTCAACCTTTGATCTGCAAGAAGATTACTGTTCCTGCTTTTGAGTACTCTTTTGGCAGACTTCAGAAGCCACTAAATTACATAGCCAGTTGTCTGATTCCTCTGTTTAATTCATACTCTAGGTTTTTGTCTTGTCACAACATGACTACATGAACATAAATTACTAAATTTCAATATTCATCGGGTCTGCATGCTTAAACATGATGTACAGGCCTACAGCATACTTGCTGCTTCTACACTGATAAACAATTTTGATGATATATTTTTTAAATAAATACCCTCCTTTAAAAATAAATACTTGTATCTTACATTCATTTAATTCGACATTACACTCTCAGAGAAATCTCTTAATATGACAGTTACACTTTGCATTAATATGCAGCAACCAAGGTCTTTTCATATACTGTATTTTGTCTTAGTAAGCTCTAACCCGACCAGTTTTTTAACAGGGACTTTAAACTATTTTGATCCATTAACGAGCAAAGAAAACAAAATTTATGATCACCACAAAGCCTGGTGTTTGATATGTGACTTTGACAGATGTAATGTGCTCCTGACACCGTGCAGGCTGTACTTTGCTGCTGCAGATGTGATTTCTGTCCAATCACATTTATTTATTACATGCACACACACACACACACACACACACACACACACACACACACACACTTTTAAACAATGCATTAGCTGAAGGAAATGCGCTTCTCACTGTGAGGCAGTTAGTCTCTTCTGTGCTGTACACATCAGATTAATGGCTATTTGTGAGGTGGACGTGCAGTTAGGGGTTGTAGTGTTTCAGGCTAAATGTGGTTCTTTACTATATTTAGCAATTTTGTGTCTGGAAGCAGCAGAGTGTGACACTGAGGTAAACTTTAACTTGTGTGTTAGCTTGGCCTAGGCAAAGCTATCTGGAATTAAACGTGGGCCACATCATAACACCGGCTGTAGGATGGTCACATGCACAAGATTTTTGCTTCCCTCAAAGGGCAATAACATCTTTGGTACGAAATGAAAACACCAGCTGCTGGCCGTGGTGTTTTAATTTCCATATGCTCTCCGTTCACTGTAGCAGTAGGAAAAAAAGAGCAGACTCGGGGCAAGCCGGTGCCCTTTGGACAGTCTCCCTCAGGAATGTTCAACATGTTGAACTTTATGTCCATGTTTGGAAGCTTCTCAGTAATACTCTATTTGGTGATCTCTCTTTGTAAACAGATCCGTGGCTGGTCCTGTCCCACTTATTTGTGCTTGAATTGGCAATGTTTTACTTCACAAAATTGTTTATCATCTTGTGCTTTTTGTGTCGTTTCCGCAGCCTCGCCCGTGGGGAACGGATACAGTAAACCCCCCATCCCTCCAGTCTGCTGTCCTCAGGGAGAGAAGGGTCCCCCGGCCATGATGCCCATCAGCATTGACCCGGAGAGCAAGCCGGGCGAGTACGTCCTCAAGAGCCTGTTCGCCAACTTCACCACCATGTCAGAGCGCAAGATCCGCATCATCATGGCTGAGCCACTGGTGAGTCGGCAGAGAGTGACAGACTGATGGGTTACTGCTCTTTGTGTCCTGTGGGGATTGTTGCTCTTTTTAAAAAACATTGTGGAGATTGTCTCATGTGTTTTGCTTCAGAAGTTGAGACACAATTGTTTTGCTTGTGAATCTTGCAACTGCTCATCAAAAGTTGCAAGACTATGAGTTGTGTGCAATTTAATCAAATCTTGAGCAAAGTTGTTAGAGATAGTTCCATTTCAATGATTTAGAGGCTGCTAAAACTGTATTCAATTAGACAGTGAGAAAGATTAGAGAAAAATAAGCATTTTATTAGTTTTTTTTTCTTGTTTGCTGCCCTGTTAATCAACGTATGACCCCTTGTGGGTCCCCCGACCCCCAGGTTGAAAACCACTATAACAAAGTCAGACAGGAAGCCTGATAGACAGGCCGACAGTAGCTCGTTTGACCGTAATGAATTACCAACAGTCGTAAAAGAGGTATTTAGCTCCTTTACTTAAGTAAAAGTACCAATACAACAATTAAAAAAATACTCCATTACCAGTAAAAGTTCTGCAAAGATTTATATCAACCTCACTTCACTGTTCAGTACAGTAAACTCACACTGCATTGTTACTTTACAGTATGGCTGCATCTATTGCAAATAATTATTTTCATTTGCAGTTACTCTGCTGATTAGTTTTTCGATTAATCAATCAATCAATCAATTGTTTAGTTAGTATATAAGGCCAAGGTATATATAAGGTCAAAAAAGGCCAAAGGTGACATTTTCAAATGTATTATTCTGTTTAAACAAATGTCCCAAACCCTAAAATATTCAGTTTAGAATGATAATGACAACGAAAAGCAGCAAATCTTCTCATGTAAGAGGCTAGAATCAGAGAATGTTTGGCTTTCTTTCACAGTCTATTCATCACATTTGAATAGACCGAGACCATTCTGAGCCAAATGCCTGTTATTTTCATTAGAAAAGTACTTCAGGTTTAAATATTAATCAGCAAATCATTTAATAATTTGGAACTGACTTGTAATCTATCTACTGTGTTATTGAGATACCGACAATTAGATGAAGGTAAAAGCTGCTAATACAATCTTTAAGAGCCTTTTTGTCCAGTGGAGGTTGAAGCCGATCGGTAGGGCCACAACAGCAGCTGTCATAAATGATTCTGTTTACAGACAGTCAGGCAGACAGGGAAGAGCCACTGCACCACTCACCACCTGCTCCCAGAACCACATTAGTATCTCACGAGTGCTGCTGAAAGTCAACTAATATGACCAACTGATCCTTAATACTAAGAAAAGCCTCAGACAGCAGTAATCACCATACTGCAGCTTTGTGTCCTATGGCACGTTAGCATTGTTTACCACAAATAGCTACCCTTTGTTACACCACAGCGTAGGGGAACCAGGAGAAAGGAAATCAAATAAAAGTGCCACCCAACTCTACAGATCTCAGGGCTATTTACTATTTACAATAATTGTATGCAGGTTGCAGAGGTCTGACATACGGTCAGTTTACTTGTGGCTGCTATGGCAGTCTCCAGTTTTAGGGACTATGATTTATTGGAAGCTGTTAGTCAGCTGTCCCAGTCTGCAGGGAAGTGTTAATTACCGCAGGGAAAGTGTGCACCCCCCTTCCTTTCAGTGTAAGTCCTCCAGAGAACTGCATGCAGGATGTGTCTCTCGTTGTCTGTCCTCTCAGTGGAGAATTGGCTAATAAATTTGTTTTAGCCCTGCCTTGTAGGGCTGCACAATTAATCACAATTTTATCGAAATCGCAATATGGACTAGTGCAATATCCAAATCGCAGGTGTGGGGGGGGGGCGAATTATTTGTTAAAGGCAAAATATGTGTCAAACCATTCTGAATGAAGTATTGTGGGGCTGCAGAGACGTCCCGGCCTACAAATCCTCTCCTACAGACTAAAGGAAAACATCTTTGTTTGGTACGGATTCTCGCAATCTATAGTACATTTTTATTTGTGTTTCAATGAAAATGAGAATGATGATCCAAAAAATTGATCATTCCCTCCACTATCGTGAATTATATCGCAATCGCAACATCAGTCAAAATAATCGGAATTTGACATTTTCCTCATATCGTGCAGCCCTGCTGCCTTGTAGTTACTGGCATACAGTTGTCCCTCCTCTCCTCCTCATCATTCAGGTGAATTTGTTTACGCAACTGAATCTGTCATATTCAACGATCTGTAGTCAGTTTGAATACATTTTTGAAATAGGCCGGGGTAATTGTCATTTCTATGATGAACGAAATAGTTTATGGTCCGATTTTCAGGTATTGTATACTGAAGATTTAGTGTGATTATTAATCATTAATTTAAGCACTTTTCGTCTTTTAAAGGGAGACACTACAGGCAAAAACATCATTTTTCAATTTTGAGTCTTCTTTCAGGAAAATAAAATAAATAAAACATCCCAAATACACATTTAGGTACTTTCCTACAGTTTGTCTGTTTGCACCTGTAGATTTTTCCTAAATTAACCAAACGTTAGCATTACATAATGCCTCATTTGCATAGTTAAACATACAAATTCAGAAAACTTGTTATACAAAGAATACTTGTCTCACCAACCCGATTATCGGGCGAGGTGACTCGAGTCTGTTCGGTGTGTCCCGTGTCGTCGTCCGTCCGAGGAGCTGTCGGCCTTTATTTTGGCCGACCTGACATGTTCAGTCAGAGACAGGGCAATCGGGACTCACCCGGAAATGGCGAGCGGATGAGCCTCTCAAAATCTGATGAAAATCTTTTAAACTGACCTTTGTCGATCTGAAATGAAGACAGATTCAGCAACTGAATTCAGCAATTTCTTTTTTACCTTTATTTATTTCACGTAAGGTGATTGAGAAGAAATTCTCATTTGCAACAGCGACCTGTCACATTCACACAGTTCCACATTCATACCTGGAAGCTGCCCAGTACAACCACAGTCTGATCTGCTGGCCACTGAGCAGCTCCACTGGAGCAGTTGGGGTTAAGGGCCTTGCTCAAGAGCACCTCAGTGGTGGTAATGAGGGAGGGACAAGCGCTGTTCTTTCACTTCTCCCAACCCAGATTTTATCCTGTCGGTCTGGGGATTAAACCGACGACCTCCCGGTCACAAGCTCGCTCTTTAACCTCTCGGTCACCACTGCCCCACTGAATTATATAACTCATACCCATACCCAGAATAGATTTTTTTAAGGCTGTTGACAGTATTTCCTGATTTATGGAGTGATAAACTGTAAGAATCTTTGACTCAAATATGTCAACAAAATTAAACTTGTTCTGTTCAGGAAATGTATGCAATAATAGAATGCCTAATTTATGTATTTAAAAATACCAGTTCAGAAAACTTGTAATACAAAAACATATCGTCTTAATATAAGTAATCAACTGAGGAAGTTTCATAGTGATAGCTATTTGTTAAAATATTTTCCCTATTTAACCTGTAGTGTCTCCCCCCTAAATGCACTAATAAACAAAGGACTGCTTCATTAAACCAATTAGAAATATCTTAGGAACACTTGGTCCAAAGAAGTTAATCAAATATTTATATGTTCTGAAAGTTTGTGAAAGTTTTATTCTGGTGTTTCAATTGAGTTGTCATCCAGGTTTCAGGGCCTTTTAAAGATGTTAAAGCCTTCATTTACTTCCAAATAGGATGTGCTACTAATGATATACAGAAGTCAGGACTGTCCTTACAGCAGGAGAAGACAACCCTAATTCTTCATGAAGGCCTTTATCTCAGATGATAGAAGACTGTAATAATGGGAGCTGTCATGAATGTCCCATCTCTAATATTTGACTCTTCCTGCTCATGCCTGGCATCAGACAGATTGATGGCTCTCTCATTAGCTGGGCTGTAATGAGTCCCCGTTCAAAAGTACTCCACACTGTCTCCGGCCAGGGCGGATAGAGTTACGAGCTTCAGACCAAACTTGAGAGAACTTTGCCAGTTTGACTTTGTACAAATAAGAAAACCTACAAAAGTTGTAAAATAACTCCCTGTCTGTGTTTTCAGGAGAAGCCATTAACAAAGTCACTGCAGAGGGGAGAAGATCCTCAGTTTGACCAAGTAAGTGATGAGAAATAGGGCTGCACAATATATTGTTTTGTTATCGTCATCGCAAAATCAACTTGGCAAAGGCTGCGACATATCGCGAAAGACACTCAGAGATTTTTTGAGTCAGTTGAAAGAAAATATCAGTAGAAAACGGCACTTTAAAATGTAATTGTCATGCTTTTTTTAATGGTGCATTTTATATACAATTCAGTGTTCAATTTGTTAAATAAAAGAATGTTGGAAAAGATTTTCTTTCATTTGTTTCAAATTCAACAAGCAAGTTGTGTTTTCACAGAAGCCTGAATGCAGCAGAAATGCAGAACTGAGTACACTTTAATATCTATTTATTTATCGCAAGTAATATCCTTATCGCGATATATAACAACGTTATTGCATATGGCATATTTTCCTTGTATCGTGCAGCCCTAATTAGAAATACCGGTAACAGCGGCTGTTAGCAACAAAAGTGATCTAAAAGTAACGTACTGAGCTGATGAAATGACCTGACTGCACAAGATGACATTTTGTGGTTGTATTTTTATCTCCAAATGTTGGAGACATTATAACCGGCAAGCGATTATATAAAAGACCATCAATGAACTGTTTTGCCTCTCCCTGTGAGCACCTAGGCATGTAGGTAGGTAGGTAGGTAGATAGGTAGGTTTTAAATACTGATCTAGTATGATGCACTGTAACAGGAAAGAGCTGATGGGTGAAAGCCCTGCTCACATCCCAAAAGCTCTTTCAGATTCAGTCCAGGGCCGGAGTGTTTACCTGCCACTGGCTCTGCGCTAGGTGTGTCCAGCAGGTCTGTGGCTCTGCAGAGAAGGCTCTTTCACAGCCACAGAGGTGTGTTTGTGCTGCTGCGTGAGGCCATTCAGCAGCCACACAGAGCCAGGATTCTTCTCCGGCCTCGTGCTGAATGAAGGGCTCGCTGTGTTCCCAAGCCCGGCCAGACTCTCCTCCCTTCCTGTGTGCCCGGCCCGTCCCACCCGTTCCTTCCTTTCCCTCTCCCTCCCCTCAAAACTGAGGGAGGCTTCCCCATGGGCACCTTGTCTCTCTGCATAGTCCCAATGAGGTCCAGCTCACCCTTCAGTTTCATCTCTCTCCATAAATGTAGCTTTGGAATTTACTTAAAAGCTCTCTCATTTCCCCCGCGACTCCGTTTATTGTTCAAATGTAGGAAACATAATGAGACGTAAATGAATTCTCTCGTGCTGCTTAAAGGTTTGTGTAAATTGCTGTACAAATAAACAAAGGAAACACTGATTACTATCTCTTACTTTGGTATGTTAACTGCCAAATACAAACATGCATTTGCACTATGTATGTCTTCTTCTTCCAGCTGATAAGCACCATGAGCTCTTTGGCTGAGTACTGTCTCCCCTCCATCCTGCGCACGTTGTTCGACTGGTACAAAAGACAAAATGGACTAGATGAGGAGTTGCACGAGTACCGGCCAAGAGCCAACACCAAGTCCAAGAAGTGAGAATCATTAAATTGATTACTACATGCAACAATGTGCCACTTCTAGGCAATGTAAAGAAGCAGTTGGGAATCTCACATGTACTGTATGATTGTAGCAAACCTGTCGCTTCTGTTTTTCCTCTCCGTACCAGTGACGAGCAGCAGAAAGATTATCTACTTGAAAGGAGGGATTTGGCCATCGACTTCATCTTCTCTCTTGTACTTATAGAAGTTTTGAAACAGGTGACTTGACTTAACTGTTGCACACAAAAGCTGCTTAGTTTATGTCATTATTTTATGATATAAAACTTAAGTAGAGCTGTTATGAGTTACTACTGCTGAAAAAAGAAAACAAAATATATCGTGTCCGGTAGTTTATGAATATGTTGTTGAACGTTCATTCTCATGCCATTGTGTCTCCTGATTTAAAACTAGATGCCGCTCCACCCGGTCCTTGACAGTTTGGTCAATGAAGTCATTAATTTGGCATTTAAGCACTTTAGACACAAAGAAGGGTAAGGTCTTGATTTTTTTTTTCAACACTGTTCCTTCTTTCTTTCAGTTTGAAGTATCTTTAAGGTTTGTTTTTCTCACTCTCTCATGTTGTGTTTCCCGCAGGTATCATGGTCCGAACACTGGCAACATGCACACTGTAGCAGACCTTTATGCTGAAATCATAGGAGTATTAGCTCAGTCCAAGTAAGTAGCAAAGACAGAACTATGATTATGTAATAGAATATTATTGTTTTTCTTTATCATCGGTCTTGATTGGCTCGTAAATCTTCACTCTCTGCTCTGTTGGGCTTTGGTTTCATGCCACATCATAATGGTGTGTTACCATTCCTCATGCCTTTCTGCAAACCATCTCATCTGGAACAGACACTAGGGACGACACACTTTTGGACAGGTCCCCTTCACACCAAACTAGGACTGGAAATTGATGTCTGTTTATTTGAAGTTTTCAGATCATTGCAGCAAGGAACAAATCCTTAAAATAGAGATAGGCTGGGTGAGCACACTGCATACCTTCTTTCCAAAGTGTGCTCTGCTTAATTTCCAGCAGGAGATACTTCACTCTTTACTTTCTTTACTTATCTTTACTTTTCTCTGAGTTCAAGAAAGAAAAAAAAATGTGTTACTGTGAACTGAAATGATTTAGGAATAACTCATAGTTGTATTTGGAGTATCTGCAGAGAGATTGATGCTGTTTTGAGGAAGTTTACATGTGGTTTCTCAATCACTGTTTGTGTCCGTATAACTGATAGCAAATCCTCCTCCCATGATTAAGATGCAGAAACAGCTGTATTCAGTTTCACTACCAGGCACCAGGGAAGAGGTTAAGAGATGCTCATAGTAAGCTCCCATGATGAATTATCTTCTAAATTTAGACCAGCTGAAGAATCCCATCTCTGGTTCAATTTGGGCAAGGGATCAGGTGCTAGGCAAGGAGTTCGTCTTGGGGCACAGACTCAGAGTCTGCATACTGAGGGTAAGACGAGGGGATGGTATTTTTGGGAGGCATGCTCCCTGAATATTGTCTGTATTTCACTGCGTCACGACTCTGAAGTGAAGGAACCTTTTTGTGGATGTGCTGATTTGGGCTTTGTCTGACTGAGCTATACAGGCATGTCTTTATATAGAATCTCATTTAGTTTTTTTTTTTCCCCTCTCTCAGGTTTCCTGCTGTGAAGAAGAAGTTTATGACTGAGCTAAAGGAGCTCCGGCAGAAAGAGCAGAGTCCTTATGTAGTCCAGAGTACTATAACCCTTGTCATGGGGGTCAAGTTCTTCCGAATTAAGATGTATCCTGTTGAAGATTTTGAAGCCTCTTTTCAGTTCATGCAGGTACAACAGTCTTCTATAATCTACAGGTGTGCTCATAAGTTTATGAACCCATTCTAAGTTGACTAAAAAGAGGAATACAAAATCTTTGGAATCTTTTGGAAATTGATCTTAATGCCTTAATTAAAAAAGGAGGAAAAATCCAACCTTTAAGGACACCAATTGTCTTTGTGAATGAATAATGTATCGTAAATAAATAAATGTTCTTCCTTAAAATACAGGGGGCATAAGTATATATAGTACATAAGTACACCCCTATGTTAAATTCCCATAGAGGCAGGCAGATTTTTATTTTTAAAGGCCAGTTATTTCATGGATTCAGGATACTATGCATCCTGATAAAGTTCCCTTGGCCTTTGGAATTAAAATAGCCCCACATCATCACATACCCTTCACCATACCTAGAGATTGGCATGGATTTATTTCAGTTAGCCTAATAGCTGGTTTGATTTGCATTGAGAGATGATTTTATGGAAAGTACCCCATGCCAATCTCTAGGTATGGTGAAGGCTATGTGATGATGTGGGGCTATTTTAATTCCAAAGGCCAAGGGAACTTTATCAGGATGTATAGTATCCTGGATCCATGGGTTCATAAAAGTATGAGCGCAACTGTGTACCAGGGGTCTTCAACATTGTTTAGGCCAAGTACCCCTAACCTGAAAGAGACAAGCAAGGGCCCCCTACTACATATATTGTATAAAATTGAGTTGCATAATAAACTGGGCCTACAATAGCGTGTAGGGTGGCCTAAAGCCTTCACACACTTACCTTTTTATGGTGCCCTATAATACTAAGCCAATAAAATAATCATCATTATGTTTAACATACATGCGGAAGGCACAGTGAATCCATAAGCTTACCTGTATCTGTGGGTGGCTACCTTACAGGCCAGTAAGCGTATCATCAATGTTGTTGAGGTTGAATAGGCCGATTTATCATTGCTAATAATATGTTGAATTCATGTTCATGTATATTTTCAGACATATTTTAATTTTTTGGGGGAAAAACTTAAAGTGCTCATATTATGCTTTTTGGCTTTTCCCCTTTCCTTTATTGTGTTATATATCTTTTTGTTCATGTAATAGGTTTACAAAGTGAAAAAGCCCAAAGTCCACCCCAAAGGGACTTACCATCTCCAACAGAAAACACTGTTCACAAACTGCTCCAAACAGCTCTATTGTAGTCCAGCCTTTACTTCAGAGACAGACGTGGTCACTTTGTAACACACGTTATAATGCTCGCCTAGCTGCTAGCATGGCACTCCCTCCTACTCTGCTTCTGACTGGCTAGTAGTCCTTACCTAGGTACTGTCAGGGCACGCCCTCATACTCTGCTTCTGACTGGCTAGTAGTCCTTACCTAGGTACTGTCAGGGCACGCCTTCATACTCTGCTTCTGACTGGCTAGTAGTCCTTACCTAGCTACTGTCAGGGCACGCCCTCATACTCTGCTTCTGACTGGCTAGTAGTCCTTACCTAGGTACTGTCAGGGCACACCCTCATACTCTGCTTCTGACTGGCTAGTAGTCCTTACCTAGGTACTGTCAGGGCACGCCCTCATACTCTGCTTCTGACTGGCTAGTAGTCCTTACCTAGGTACTGTCAGGGCACGCCCTCATACTCTGCTTCTGACTGGCTAGTAGTCCTTACCTAGGTATTGTCAGGGCACCAGTCTTGAAAGTACTTGAAAGCAATACTTGAGTAAAAGTACCTTAGCTAAGTATCTTACCAGAAAATTACTTTGGTAGAAGTTAAAGTCTCCTTTTAGAATATTACTTGAGTAAAAGTCTTAAAGTATCTGATATTAACAGTACTTAAGTATCCATAGCAATTTTCTGATATTAAATGTACTTAAGTATTAGAAGTAAAAGTAAAAGTTAAAAAAACTTTGATTATGAACTTTATGGCCAAAGGTGTGTAACGTTATCTTCATCACCACTGTCTTTCGGGTGGTCATCGTCTGTTACCATGGCGGCAGAGCCTGTACCAGGTGCTTCCATGACACTATCAGTCATTATGCTTCCTCCTCTTCTTCTTTAGTTTTTGCCTATGTTTGTTTTTTTTGCCGCTTGGCCACAAACAGGCATCATGTCACCAACTGGAATAGAGCGTGCATTATCTTGGCAATTTAGGAGCAACGATTCGCCAAACTTCCTTTTTTTCAGTGTAATAAATTTCTTCTGATTTTATTTTGTAGTAACGAGTAACTAAGATGTTTAGGGGAAATGTAGTGGAGTAAAAGTATACATTTTATTTAGGAAATGTAGTGGAGTAAAAGTAAAAGTTTCCAGAAATATAAATAACGAAGTAAAGTACAGATACGTAAAAATTCTACTTAAGTACAGTAGTGAAGTATTTGTACTTCGTTACATTACAACACTGCAGGGCACGCCCTTATACTCTGCTTCTAACTGGCTAGTAGTCCTTACCTAGGTACTGTCAGGGCACGCCCCCATACTCTGTTTCTGACTGGCTAGCAGTCCTTAACTAGATACTGTCAGGGCACGCCCTCATACTCTGCTGCTGACTGGCTAGCAGTACTTACTGAGCATGTGCGACTCCCAACAAAGATAGAACAGAAGTGAGAGGTCTCACTCTGTAGCTAAAACAGAGAGCTCAACACACAGGGTGAAAAGAGGAGCTGCAGCAATGTGCAGTACAACACAAATATGGTGTTTTTTGAAAATGAAACCACATAAACCTATTCTGATACAACCTCTAAATACAATTATGAACCTGAAAATGAGCATAATATGAGCACTTTATAACTACTAAGTATTAACCAATATTTGTTGTGGCCCCTCTGCAGTGACTCTGAGGATTTTATGTTGTAAGCTAAAGATTCACACTTTCTTTGTTTTGTTTTTTTACTTAAACATAGGCTGATATGACCATTATGTAGAAATATGTACAAGACATCCTCAGGGCTGTTTGCTGCCCTTTGATCTTGGCTATGTTTCCCATCAGCTTTGTACATTCAGTTTTGGCCATGCAGTATCAACTCTGTTTATCTCTTGGGTAAACACTCTGTACATGTATAGTAGATTTAAAGTGACATACCTTTTTAAGGTCTTTAATCATTTACTACTCTCGTTTCTACAGGAGTGCGCCCAATATTTCCTGGAAGTCAAGGACAAGGACATTAAGCATGCCTTGGCTGGTCTCTTTGTTGAAATTTTGGTTCCTGTTGCAGCAGTAAGTTGTTTTCCTCCAGTGTGTGTTGAATGCATTACACAGTATTTCATTAAAATTGTAAAATAGCATGACTCTGCAGAGGACTGTCTTGTCATGTGACTGTGTGTGATGTTGTCCTAGGCCGTGAAGAATGAAGTGAACGTACCCTGCCTGAGGAACTTTGTGGACAGCTTGTACGACACAACCCTGGACTTGTCCTCCAGAAAGAAGCACTCTCTGGTTAGTCGATGGGCAGAAAACAAACTGACACTGATTGTCGGCACTGTTAGTTTTTGTACACTTCTGTTTTCACTGTGACACCCTCTACCGCATGCTCAGATTTCCTGGATGCCTGTGGTCTCTGCGAATCCTCAAGCATTTCATGGTCACTCTTGTGTAATGCTCTCTTACAACGTCATTGCCCACACTAGAAATCATTTATGAGGGAAGACAGGCTGCCATTTCAAAGCATAAAAAGGAGCACGGAAGCAGTGGAGTATATACAGTAGCGTCTGTTACATTCCTTCCCTCCAAAGTAACTTCAATAAAGCTTTTCACCACAGCAGTTCACGGTGAAATGGAAAGACAACCACCCTCATGGAACAGCAGTTTGCTCTTACAGAAGCTCTACATTCCCCTGAGGCGATTATGGCTGAGAGCCACGTTTTATGAGCAGTACAGTGTCAGCAAAAAGCATAACAAAAGTTATGTCTTCAAAAGAAAACTGGTTTACGTCTTAAATTGCACTAATGCAGATATCGTTCAGAGATAATGCGAAATTCCTCAAATGATCCACTCAGAGGATAAACTTAAATGTTAAAGGTGGAAATTATAATTGTTTAATCTAAGTCAATGTGAAGCTATTTTAACAATGCCGTATATGTTGATAAAAGAACCCTAAACACAGAGTGCCCTGGTAGCTCACCTGGTAGAGCATGAGCCCCATGTACTAAGGCTAAGTCCTTACCGCAGCGGCACAGGTTCGATTCCAACCCTTTGCCCTTTGCTGCATGTTGTCCCCCTCTCTCTCCCCTTTCCTGTCTTCAACTTTCCTATCCAATAAAAGGCCAGAAAAGCCCAAAAAGTAATCTTTTAAAAAAAAGAAAGAACCCTAAACACTAACTGTTCTCCACACAGGCGTTTTACCCGTTGGTGACGTGTCTGCTGTGTGTCAGCCAGAAACAGTTCTTCCTCAACAGATGGCATGTCTTCCTCAACAACTGCCTCTCAAATCTGAAGGTAACGTCACGTGGAAACCAGCAGCCTTTAATTCAGACGACAGGGCTCTTTATTTATCATAGAGGACTATTTGGATACATAAAGGTTGTGTGTATCAAATGTGCCCAATGATCTACGCTCCTAAGAGGAGTAAGTAAGTAAGTATCAAATGTGCATCCCTGTTGCCCAGAATGTTTACCACCGTGCTGTATACATTGTTATTTGGTATTTAATTCAATGCGTGGCATGATAATAGTGCACTAATGCTTTGGCCAGTAATTCTACAGTAACTATTCTCATCTGTGATTAACCCTTGTTGTTCTCCCAGGTCAAAAACCTTTTTTTTTTTTTCGACACTTGACATTTTCGTCCCTTTTTCTGACTTTCTTTTAGTTTTCACTAACACTACCTTACTACCACTAGTTTTAAACTACTTTTTGGAATTCATGATCAATAAACCTCATTTATATGCAATTATACCTAATATTTGAGTTAAAAACCTAGAAATTATGAATTATTTTGACTGATAGTTTAGATCAGAGAAACGTATGTTGAGTGGATGAGTTTAGTCAGGATACTGATTTGAAACCATATCAATTTTCATCCGAAATTCAATGAAAGTGATCAATTATATTTGCAAAGAGCGTTGTATGGAATCCATCCTTTTGTTTGTGGTAATTTGGTTAAAAAGAAACCCATATTTCTGATATAGATATTTTTAAAAGGGGTCAATTTTGACCTGAGGACAACAGGAGGGATAATATTTGTAGTATATAAGCAGAGCGTGATTACAATAATGACCTCTGTAAATATAAATTAACCTACAATTAACTTTAAGGCGGCCATTTGTTGCAGAATTGTTCTGTCACTGATTTTGTTTTATAATTGTCATTTTATTACAGAACAGAGACCCTAAAATGGCTCGTGTTGGATTGGAGTCCCTGTATCGCCTGCTGTGGGTCTACATGATCAGAATCAAGTGTGAGAGCAACACTGCAACACAGGGGTAACTATCTTAGAACTCCTTGGCCTCAGCCAAACAAGAAGGATGTATTGGATTGCATTTACAATTTCTTCCTCAGATGTTTATTTCCAGTGGGCTTGGGTGACAATTTCTCACTTTCTCACATCGGTTTTTACAGTTATGTATCAGTAAATAATTGTGAGAAGCCGATGAAGGTCATGGGCTGAAACACTTTGGTTGGTACTAAAAATATTCTTGTATTTAAGTTAAGAACAAAAAGGTTAATTCAAGTAGCAGTTTTACAGCAAACACACAACTGTCCTTTTTACTGATTTTATTGGTGTTTGCAGAAAGAGGAATGCTGTTTATTTTATGTCCTGGGGTCAGGCCTGCACCAGATCGTCGGTGCCGGTGGCCCACGGGTTTATCAGCAGCATTAAAGATGGTATTATGAGTCTGAGCCCACATGAGGAATCCCAAACGGGCCAAGCCAGACTTTTGAAATGTGTTAATTAGGCTCAAAATAAACTTGTCCTAAAAAAAGAACTCCTCTCAAGCAATGGAGTACTGCACAGACCAATTAAAACTGTTTTTATGTAATTTTAACAACCTTTTAAAACGTTGTATAATGCTTGTTTAAGGTATCCTCATAACGTGTTCTTTTCTCTGTGTCCACAGTCGCCTCAACACCATTATAACAACACTTTTCCCCAAAGGATCCCGCAGTGTGGTACCAAGAGACATGCCTCTCAATATCTTTGTCAAAATCATCCAGTTTATTGCACAGGTAAACACAACAATGTGCTATACTGAACTGTAGAGAAGTCACACTGTCACACACGTGATATTTCAAGTAACTATCAGTTAAAACCAATATTTGGTTCAAAACATCACTTCTCTTCTTATTTCATTACAGGAAAGGCTTGATTTTGCCATGAAAGAGATTATATTTGATCTTCTTTGTGTTGGGAAACCCGCAAAGGCCTTTAGTCTTAATCCAGAGGTACGCATTCAACATTTAATGATGTGTTTATAGAAAAATGTAAATCAGCGCTTGTAATTCTCTGAAAGTAATACTACTTTGCTTCCTTGTCCTGTCCAGTCCTGGGCTCTCTACTTTAAGCCACAGTTCTAAAAAGAAATTAAGAATAAGTTTATTCTTGCTATGTTTAGCATTTTCTTCATGTGGTGTTTCATTGTCAGTTTCCCCCGCAGGACTAATAATGCAATGTTGTAAATTGATTAACAAACAGCTGAACCTTAAGTTTCTTTTCTGTGCAGAGAATGAATATTGGTCTGAGAGCATTCCTGGTCATAGCCGATAAACTGCAGCAGAAGGACGGCGAGCCTCCCATGCCTAACACTGGCTGCACTTTACCCTCTGGGAATACACTCCGAGTGAAGAAGACATACCTGAGCAAAACGCTGACAGACGAGGAGGCCAAAGTCATTGGTGAGTGAAACAGACCGCGGGCGCGAATGTTGAAAAGGCCATGCTCAGAATAGCAATGACAGCTTGAGTATCAAATGTTGAATTAAATGTTGAACAATTGACATACTGTAAAAGAAGAAAAGAAAGGGCGGAAAAAACACAGAAATAAAACAAACATAGATAAATCAATCTGATTTCATCAAAGAACAAAAAAGGATGAGTTTGAGCAGTAGGCAGGAGCATAATGCTTATATAGTCCTGCCCCTACTTTACAATATCATACAGTATTATTACAAAAGAAACAAATAGAAATGTATATACAGCATACCAAAATGAACTAAAATAATGCACTTTTGCGGATGAGTAAGAGTAATATCAAAGGTTTTTCCTCTGTCATCTTCATTTCCAGGGATGTCACAGTATTATTTTCATGTGCGGAAGGCTATTGACAACATCCTCAGACACCTGGACAAGGAGGTGGGACGCTGCATGATGCTGACCAATGCTCAGATGTTGAACAAAGAGCCTGAGGACATGATCACGTAAGTGCACACATCGCTGTGTCATCCTAACTGTCAAAACATTTCAAGTCAGAAAAACAATCCCATCATTGAACTTATACTGAACTTGATTTAACCCTGCATGACAATCTGGTTATTTGTCACAACGCTTGCTTGATCAGTTTACACTGGACAGACGAACACGTTGAAAGCAAGCGTTTGCAGTTAACCTACAAATCGGATCTTTTCAGAGGTGAAAGGAAGCCTAAGATTGACTTGTTCAGGACGTGTGTCGCTGCCATTCCTCGCATCCTGCCTGACGGGATGTCCAAGCCGGAGCTCATAGACCTGCTCTCTCGGTGAGTCGCCTCTCTTGGGGAAAACCCCTCTATAAGGTAGACAAGGCACACTCTCTGACTGTCATCACAAGGCAATTAACTAGAGATCTAAACAAGTGTTATTAATCTTTGCGTTTTGGAGAAACAAATGTGCAGACTAAGAACCTGAATTTCCTGCTACACCAGTTTGTGTCTCCAACCCTTTTTTTTAATTGTAGGCAGCCAACTATGATTATATTTTCTTAAGCTATACAAGTATCCACATGATAGGTCATGACGCAGTTTATTATTTTACTGTGTTTAAAGGTCCCATGGCATGACATTTTCACTTTGAGGTTGTTTTTTTTTTGTTTTTTTTTCACAAATATCTTTATTGAATTTTAAAACGTTTTCCAAACATTCAAAAGAAAAACTATACAAAGAAAAAATAAGAAGGAAAAAACAAAAGACAAGGCCTCCCCCCACCCTGGAACCCCATGCTCACTCCATCAACAAAAAGTATAGTTTACATGTCACATGCTTTTACTTTGAGGTTTTTTAACATTAATATGAGTTCCGCCACCCTCCACCTTGCCCCCCCTCTCCTCCTCAATAGCATTTAAAGCTACAGACACAGAAATGGCACATCCTAAGGAAAGTAACCGTAGCATGCTAACGCTAGCATGCTAGCTCGTTCTCAATGGCAAAACACTGCTACAACACACTAGTTCACCATAATCTACAAAAGAACTACTATGAACTATGTCCCTATTCTGCAGGTATTCCACGCAAAGTTGGAAGTGCGCCCTCGTTTAGAAGAGTCGTTTAGTCTCCCGGCTAATCCTGCCTTGTACTACTGAAGTTGTAGAAACAAACAGCTAGCTGATGTGATCCTTACCTAGCTACTGAGCATGTGCGACTCCCAACAAAGATGGAACAGAAGTGAGAGGTCTCACTCTGTAGCTAAAACAGAGAGCTCAACACACAGGGTGAAAAGAGGAGCTGCAGCAATGTGCAGTACAACAAAAATATGGTGTTTTTTGAAAATTAAACCACGTAAACCTATTCTGATATAACCTCTAAATACAATTATGAACCTGAAAATGAGCATAATATGAGCACTTTAAAACAATGTAAATATGAAGCTTAATTTTTCATTACTGTTTTTCTGTGTTTGAAGATTAAGAATCAAGGGCTATTTTAAAAATGTGTCAGAATAGCATCTGAAAAGGCTCTTGTCTGATGAAAATGCACTCACAATCCATATATTTCCTACTCGTTATGATTATTTTGTGATTTGATGTGAGGCAACTGGAAGCTTGACAACGTATCTTATTATATGCAGCAGACTCATTTAAGGTGGCTTAAAGGGTTTTTAAGGTGGCTTAAATGGAACCTACTTATTGGTAGTAAAAACAAAAAAAACAAAAAAGGATCAAACTTTATTCTTAATCGTCACATACACACTGTACAATGTAGTGAAATTCTATTACTGTATTTAACCCATCCTAGGTATTAGGAGCAGTGGACAGCTATACATACAGCGTCCGGGCAGCAACTTAAAATACGGGACTTCATTTTATTCCTATAGAGAAAGCTGTTTCATTTTGGTCTTTCTTTGTCTTCTTTGTCAGATTGACAATCCACATGGATGACGAGCTGCGACTTATAGCCCAGAATTCCTTGCAAAGCCTGCTGGTTGATTTCTCTGACTGGCGTGACGACGTTCTGTTTGGATTCACTAACTTCCTGTTACGTGAGGTCCAAGACACTCACCAGGGACTGTTGGATACATCGCTGAAATTACTGCTGCAACTTCTCTCACAGTGGAAGCTAACCCTGGCCACGTCAGGGAAGAGCTATGACACCGCTAAAATACACACAGCCGAGGTACGTGCCTTTGTGTCAATAATGAAATATTTTTGTGCCTGGGAAAAGACTAATCCCAATTTCAGTTTTTTCTGCTCTAACAAATGTAACAAATGTGTGTTGTAAGAATAAAAATCAAATGTATAAAGGTGTCACTTTAATCATGCAACCGTGAAATCAGCTTTTGTTTTGTTTTGGCTTTTTATGTGACAGCTGCTGCAGACCAGCTCAAGTCTGAAGATCCCTGCAGAGCGAGGTCCCCACTCCGCTGTGCTGCATGCTGTGGAGGGACTGGCGCTCGTGCTGCTCTGCTCCTGTCAGCTGAGCACCCGCAGACTCGCCATCGCCATACTCAAAGAGATACGAAGTCTCTTTATGACCATCGGACAGTCTGAGGTAAAATGAGAGTTAAATTCAGGTGACAGAATATAGGGAAGTTGGATGTTTACAGAGTGTGGTTTTATGCTTTGCCAACTGCAGGATGATGATAAACCAATGATAGAGATCATGGACCAGCTCAGCACTGTAATCCTGGAAAGTTATGTCAACATTGCAGTCTCTGACACAGTAAGTTGTTGGTAGCTCCAAACTAAACCTGGAGTCTCAGTCAAGATTCATTCACACTGTATTCATTTCATTTAACTTGACTTCCAGATAGAAAAGTGACATGCTCATTACTTGCATCAGCTGGAGAAATGCAAGCTCCTGTATTGTAAAGATCAGGTGTCAGTTAAACATCAAGCCGTGTGGCATCTAGTTCACAAAACAGCAAATACATGTTACGTTGACTGCAAAACAGAAGCTCGGTTTAGTGATCTAGCATGTAAAGACCTCCTGGAAAACAGCTGGAACTGAGCAGCTGTTGACCTCTGGACTCTCACTTATGTAACCATTAAGCTGTCAACATGATGCCTAAGACTCCAGATTTATTGAGAACTGGATAATACGATAAATGTCCTTATATGCTTTATCAACTTCTGTTTCTAAATATACTGTGTGATTGTCTGATGTGGGACTTCCTTTAATAACTGCCTTATTCACATTTCAATAATTATTCTTAAGCATAAGTATGAAAAGAGAGATGGAAGACATGTTGCTGTTTGGATGTCTAGTTCGGTCATGGCCTCTGACCCTTGACCCTGCTGTCCCACTTGCTTCTTTGCAGGCGGCCCTGCCAGCTGGCCACCACGTGGACCTTCAGTGGCTCGTGGAGTGGAACGCACTGCTCGTAAACAGTCATTATGACATAAGAAGCCCGTCACACGTGTGGATCTTTGCCCAGTCGGTGAAGGACCCATGGGTGCTGTGTGTATACAGCCTCCTCCGACAGGACAACCTGCCCAAACACTGCCCCACAGCTCTCAGCTACGCCTGGCCCTACGCCTTTACTCGAATGCAGATGCTCATGCCCCTGGTAGACACAAAGTAAGTGTCCTCGAAAATGCAACGCTTCTATTTTCTGTACATCCTGACTTAACGTTCCTGTTTTTAAGTATAGCCACCTGATACTAGTTCCCCATTGCATATGATAAACTTCTCCTCGAGATCACCTGTTAAAAACAGCTTAGATAAAAATAATTCTTTTCCTTTTGTATGATTCACCAGTAACCCAGTTTATGCAAAGAAGACAAGCACATCTGGCAGTGGGGACAATTACCTAACCCTGTGGAGAAACTATCTGATCCTTTGCTTTGGGGTTGCCAAGCCAAGCATCATGAGCCCCGGCCATCTGAGAGCATCGACACCTGAGATCGCGGCTGCCGCCACGCCTGAGAGCGGTGTCAGCTACGATAACAAGGTAGCTGCCTCCCTGTCCTCTGACCTTATTCATTCCACAAATGCTTTGTCTTTCCGTGATCAGGTGTTCATGTACAGAGCTTGTTGACATTCAAACTCAAAGCATCGAATTACACAGCAGCTACCTTACATGAATGGAACTGGACGCTGATATATATTTTTAACTGTACAGACACTTCTCTCAGTGCAGCCCTGTGTAATAGTGGTGTTCAAGCACTTATTTGTCTGACTGAACCGTGGATGCTTGATGTTTCAGGTTATCGGGAGCCCATCTGTGGCTTGGCTTCTGAAGCAGTTGGTTCCACTGATGAGGGCAGAGAGCATCGAGTTGACAGAGTCATTAGTTCTGGGCTTTGGTCGCACCAATTCCCTTATATTCAGGTATATCAGAAAACTGTGTTTTAAAAGTTCTAAGAATTTTCTTTGCCTTAGAGGTCCTATGACATGCTGCTTTTGTATGCTTTTATATAGGCCTTGGTAGTCCCCTAATACTGTATCTGAAGTCTCTTTTATCTAGGCCTTAGTAGTACCCTAATACTGTATCTGAAGTCTCTTTTATATAGGCCTTAGTAGTACCCTAATACTGTATCTGAAGTCTCTTTTATATAGACCTTAGTGGTCCCCTAATACTGTATCTGAAGTCTCTTTTATATAGACCTTAGTGGTCCCCTAATACTGTATCTGAAGTCTCTTTCCCCAAATTCAGCCTTGGTGCAGAATTCCAGCCACTAGAACCAGTCCCACAATGAGCTTTCCTTAGGATGTGCCATTTCTGTGTCTGTAGCTTTAAATGCTATTGAGGAGGAGAGAGGGGGGGCAAGGTGGAGGGTGGGGGTGTGGCCTTGACCAACTGCCATTCTTCGCTTGTTTTCAAGCCATGATGTCTCTCTCTTTCTCATGGGCGGGCCAAATTCTCTGAGCGGGCAAAGCAGAGAAAGGGGAGGTAACCTTTCCCCTTATGACATCATAAAGGGAAGATTCCAGATCGGCCCATCTGAGCTTTTCATTTTCTCAAAGACAGAGCAGGATACCCAGGGCTCAGTTTACACCTATCACCATTTCTAGCCACTGGGGGACCATAGGCAGGCTGGGGGAACTCATATTAATGTTAAAAAACCTCCATAAGGTGAAATGTTCATGCCATGGGACCTTTAACAAACCAATTTTCACATACATTTTTTGGATTAACTGATGGTTTCAAAGATGGATGGCAGCACAGCATCATAATATGTTAGCTGCTGTAGTATTTATTTTGTCTCTTTTAATGGGACAGGAAAAGTCGAATGAAAGTCAGAGCACAATCCATTATTATTATTATATAGTGCATGTTGACCTGTATGTGGGTGGATTTAAAGTGGAGATAAACAGGAGATTATAGTTGAGTGGTGCCTTGTTGCCATTTACAGCTGCATCTACGTTGTTTCCTAAAAATCAGATTTTCAGCTCAAATCTCTTTTCCTTAAAAATAACAATAGTCTTACTGAATGAATTAATTGTCCATTTAACTGAACGTATTGATGGTAGTTGTTTGATAAAGCATTTGATCTCACTGTGACTTGTTTATATGCTCACTGGCTGCACACAGGGAACTTGTGGAAGAGCTACACCCTCTAATGAAAGAAGCGTTAGAACGAAGACCGGAGGTTGGTTGATTTTGATTTACAGCACAGTACACAACATAAACAAGATATATACAGTTGGATTTCATATGTAAACTACACAGTGGGCTGTCATGTTACCAGAGAGTGTATCAGAAAATCTCAGTCACCAAATATGGATTAATTATATTATTACCAGGACTTTTGTCATTCAGGATTTTTCTTCTTAATGGTTTTCTGCAGAACAAGAAGCGGCGTGAACGACGAGACCTGCTGAGACTGCAGCTGCTGCGGATCTTTGAGCTGCTGGCTGATGCAGGTGTCATCAGTGACAGGTCAGTGTAGCTTTAGTTGACACATTTTAGCCTCACACTGCACAGTATCATGCTAACTGTACACAGAAGTGGAGCATACAGTAGGTAAGATAACGAAACAGGATCATCAAGATATAACATTTGTGCTACATACAGTACAGTACCAGTCAAAAAGTGTGGACACACTTTCCCATTCACTTGAATGAGAAGATGTGTCCAAACTTCTGACTACCGACTACTGTACCTCATAATGAATTGCTATGGTACAGTTTGCGTGTTGACAGATGTTGTAAAAGCAGTTGAAATATTACTGTTTGGTTTATAATTTATTTTCATTGCTTGTCTCCCTGTTCTTCTTAAAGCACAAATGGAGCTCTGGAACGTGACACCCTGGCCTTGGGCGCTCTGTTCCTGGAGTATGTGGATCTAACCCGGATGCTCCTGGAAGCTGAGAATGACAAAGATGCAGAGATCCTCAAGGACATCCGAGCTCACTTCAGCGCCATGGTGGCCAACCTCATCCAATGTGTACCAGGTACTCAGAAAAGATTCATGCTGAAAGGCTTTTCTTGTCAGACCACCCTTCTGTCACTGACAATGCTCTGCAGGTCCGATTGATACATTACTGAATACATGTCTCTTATATGGATGCCTGATACTCTCCATCTGTCCTTTTTTATCAATTTGTGGATTGTGAATTATATAATAGGCTGCCATTCGGCTTATGTTAGCAGCACAGCACATGGAGCACAAGACTCCTGACAATGATCTTGATTTGGACGTAGCCCAAGGGGAGTAGATCCAAAAATAGGGCAGCTTAAGGACAGAGCAGGTGATGACTCATGGGTTGCCAAGCATTCACAAGTCCCAACTGAATGTCTAATGAACACGTTGGAATGTGCACTTTTAGTAGTTAATTAAGAGTTTAAGATACTTGAATATTTCGGCTGACTCTTCACTCTCTCAATGAGCAGAGCTATAACAGGCTTTCTTGTCACCCTCCCCAGTGCACCACAGACGCTTCCTGTTTCCACAGCAGAGCCTGCGCCATCACCTCTTCATCCTCTTCAGTCAGTGGGCCGGCCCTTTCAGCGTCATGTTCACCCCTCTGGACCGCTACAGTGACAGGAATCACCAGATCACAAGATATCAATATTGTGCCCTAAAGGTAAACATACTGTACATGATGCAATATATTGCCTTCCACAAACTCTTATATGTATTGATATTTCCCCCTAATGCATAGTAGGAACAGAAACCTGTATCTTGGCAGTGGATTGGTCTGGTCTTAGCCAGTTACAAAGTGCACAATAAATCCACACATTTCCTCTGTCATTGCAGAATGATATGGTAAAATATGTTTTTTGGGAATCTAATGATGTCATCTATTTCGTTGACCGACAATCTTTTATGAACCGAGAGGCCACTTTTTGCAATCTTGAGTGTGTAAAAATCCCTTTGGTAAAAGGAGCCCCTGAATCACTCCCATCCTATCTCTGCTAGCCAAGTAGAGTTTAGATTCTTGGCCCGAGCCCGACCTGAGCCAGACCGGACCTCGGGTCGGGCTCGGGCCGTTATTTTCCGCCGCATCCTTGGGCCGGGCCGGACCCTTGATCAAGCAATTTTTTTTTTTTTTTTATCCATTACCTTATTATCCTATTTGGGTGGGGAGAAAGCTATGCCATAATCAGAAATATTATAAATATATATAGGCTAAATAAAAGTAACAAATGTGTAGCCTACAAAAGTTAGGCTGCAGTTACAAAATGCAGCACTTCATGCGCGGAGTCTCCTCCTCTCGCACGCATCACACCAGGAGCTTGAAGATGTAAAGAAAAAAAGAAAAACAGGAGAATTACCTTTGAGCAAGTGTGGAGGAAAGTCGGAGGTATGGAAGCAGTTTAAACAAGTCGTGGGCAGTGACAACAATATGTTGTTCATCATTGTTTCTTTTTTTTTTACGTTTCTTCATTCAGATCCATTTGCGATCCGTTCCATTCTAAACAAACAACTCTGAATTGTAGTTGAGAACGTCAGTTATAACGGCCCACGTATTAAAAAATTGTCGGGTTTAAATCGGGCTCGGGCTCATAATTACAGTTAATGTGTCAGGCCGGGCCGGGCTCGGACGCAACGTGCTCGGGCTCGGGCAGGTTCGGGCTTGATTTTTTGGGCCGATCTAAGCTCTATAGCCAAGATGTTTCTTTCAATGTAATTCTGTTGTTTGGTGTGGACTCCTTTCCACCCACAAGACAAATACAGATTTAAGTACAGTAAACTCTCACCTGAACTGCAGCGTGAGTGAAATTCCTGGGTTTGTCAACATTAGATTTTTGTTACATGTCTCGTCCTACTGCTATCTCACGGTCTAAAGAAACAACAGACGTTGTTGGTTGTTAAACATGAGCGCTGCAGTTTAACGTCACATAGTAATGAGACTTCTGGGAACTAAATATGTACTTCCTGCTACCATTCTGGGCTATGTGCAGTGTTGCCTATTGCAACTGTTGACTTTGTTCTTCCAGGCCATGTCTGCTGTGCTGTGCTGCGGGCCTGTGTTTGATAATGTTGGCCTCTCTCCAGACGGATACCTCTATAAGTGGCTGGATAATATACTCGCCTGCCAGGATCAGCGGGTATGTGGCCAATACTTTAGCACTGCAGTGTGTTTAAACAAAGAGCTGACCCAGAAAGCCCCTCTGATAGCTCGCTGAAGCCTGCTTTGTCTAAAGGCCCAACTCTAGATATTGCCAAGTGCTCACCATGATCTTTCAAGAGGGCTGGCAAGTGGTGAAGAAGAGTTTTGTATCAAAATATATGTGTCCGATGTATTTCAGTTAACTGTGATACAAGATAAAGCACTTGCATGTTTATTTTACACATTCTTCCTTGTCAAAATTGACTTTGAGCCCTCGTGTTGTCATTATACAGCTTGAAGAGTAGCAGTAGCTAGGCAGGGAGTCAAGACAATGCAATTCGTAATCTTTAATATGACAGAAGTAAAGCTTACACTGAATCCCCGGATCTTTAAAAACACAGACAAAGCCTCAGATATTTTCTGTAATGTAAAATCAGGAATACAGGGGAGCCTTAAAAAAAGATGTGAAATTCAGGAGAGTCTGTGTTGGTATCTTCTCCTGGCTCAGGTCCACCAGCTTGGCTGTGAAGTCGTCATCCTGCTTCTGGAGCTCAACGCCGACCAGGTCAACCTATTCAACTGGGCTGTGGATCGCTGCTACACAGGCTCCTACCAGCTGGCCTCGGGCTGCTTCAAAGCCATCGCCACAGTCTGTGGCAGCAGGTACAAAGCCCCACACTCTCTCTGTCAAACTTTCAACTTCTTCAGATCAGCTGCCTGTGCCTGTGCAGTTTTTATCAAGGACAGTTATGTTCATCAGGTATGATCATCCAGGGTTCTTGTCCAAGTGAGGAAACCATTGGCAAATTAGCTTAGGCTTCACCTCAGCTTATCCTCTGAAAGGGCTCGCTATTCTTCTGAAGCTGGCCTAACCCTCTTGCATTATCTCAAAAACATGAACCCAAACATTATATGGAACATATTTATTGATTTCTTAATACTTGAACATTACGTTTTTTTCTCTCTCCTTCCTAACTAGCAGAAACTACCCCAGTGATATAGTAACACTGCTGAATCTGGTCCTCTTCAAGGCATCGGACACCAGGAGAGAAATCTATGAGATTTCAATGCAGCTCATGCAGGTGAGATATACAAGCACAGTCGCCTGTTGTGCTTCTGTGTCGTTTTCCGTGGTTTAATGGATAAATGACACATTTCTCCTCTTTCATTGAACAGATTCTTGAAGCCAAGTTGTTTGTGTACTCTAAGAAGATTGCAGAGCAGAAGCCAAACAGTATCCTCTACGGCACCCACGGTCCACTGCCACCTCTTTACAGTGTCTCCCTGCCTCAGCTCTCCAGCCAGCTGGCCAGAATGTACCCTGAACTCACACTACCTCTATTCTCAGGTAGCTGTTTGTGTCACATTTGTGCTGTGTGTGGCCACAGTAGGGTTAGCCACGGTATTTCAGTCTGCTGTAATACTCTCACAGGCTTGTCATCTTCTTATGGTTTACCCACTAAATGCTGCTTGCTCATCTTTCAGAGAAGTTTCACTCTTCCACCACCCACACACATACTGTATCTGTGAACACTCGCACCAACCACAGAAACACGGAGAGCTTAAATTGATTAAAGGACTCCCAGGTTTAAGTTGAATTCATATGCGGATCAGGATTAAACGGCAAATTATAGAGTATACAGTATGTGTTTGATTTCCATGTAGAATGTAAACACCGCAGTTCCCGCTGATGTTATACTGATGTTAGGATTGCCTTTGCCCTGCTTGTTCCAGAGGTTAGCCAGAGGTTCCCCACCACTCATCCCAATGGGAGGCAGATCATGCTAACCTACCTCCTGCCCTGGCTCAGTAACATCGAGCTGGTGGATAGCTGCCTGCTGCTCCCGGTCTTCACACCGTGCACCTCAGATTATGAGGCCTCTATACGGACGACCAGCACAGGTTCATCCCACACACTGAAGGGCACAGGCTGGGGCTCCTTACAGGCCACATCTATGGTTCTCAACAACCTCATGTTCATGACCGCCAAGGTAAAGTCATGTTGGAAAAATGGAATGAAATGGGGCATGTGTAATCAGTCAATGCAGCTATGTTCTTTTTTTGGTCAGTATGGAGATGACCTACCTGGACCCGAGATGGAAAACGCCTGGAATGCTTTAGTCAGCAATGAGAAGTGGAGCAACAATCTGAGAACCGCACTGCAGTTTCTCATCAGCTTATGTGGTGTCAGCAGTGACACCACCCTCTTGCCATATGTAAGACATATCATTTAGGTGAACTGGGAAATGTCATGTAGGTACTTTTACATTTTTAGTTCTTTCCAGTTTCTTACAGATATTGTGCGATATATTTGTTCAGATCAAGAAGGTGGTGATCTATGTGTGCCGGAACAACACCATTCAAACCATGGAGGAGTTGATATTTGAGTTGCAACAAACAGATCCAGTCAACCCTGTGGTGCAGCACTGTGATAGCCCTCCTTTCTATCGCTTCACTGCTACAAGCAAGGCCTCCACAGCAGCTTCAGGTACATTTTAAAAAAATAAATAAAAAAACACACTGAACACTGGGAAAACTCAACCAACCAGGAAATCCTAACTGCTCCAGTGGAACCACTTAGTGGCCAACCATAGAAAACTGTGTTTGTTCTGGACAGATGTCAGTGCTGAATGTGGAGCAGTGTTGGTGTTAAAGATCATGCTCAGTTAACTTTCATTAAACATACTGTAAAACATAAGTCACTCTTTTTTTTGTTTTTTTGTTTCCTAGGCACCACATCGAGCAGCAATACTGTTGTTGCGGGCCAGGAGAGCTTTCCTGACACAGATGATACCAAGACTGTGAAGGAGAATGAGGAAAGGTAGAGAACAAGATCTTGAAGCTTATCATTAGATTAATTATAGTCCTACCAAGGCCCATCATGATACTTTTTTAATTTTTTTTTTTATTTTCTGACCTCAGGCTTAGCCACATAATGAGAGCCCACAACCGCCTGGAATCACGCTACAGCAACAGCTCAGGAGGATCTTATGATGAAGATAAGAGTGAGTGTATTTCTGTACCAGACACCCTTTGAAGAAATGTGGTTGTCATGGTCTGGTGAGTGTGGTTCGGAGGGTAAGATGGTGGCCGCCGGCATGGTGTCATTGATAATGCATGAGCAGTGCAGAGTGGCCTTGGGTTCTTAAAAGGCGTCTGTGAGAACTGGCACTGAAGCACTGGAGGACTCTGCACTGCTGCTAGTGACCCAAAATATGCTCTCTTGGTGTGAATTAGTCCTGCAGACTAAGCATAATTTTACAATTAAAACCACCCTTAAATACGCCCTTTGACAACTAATCTTTAAAATTTAAGTTCTTTTTATGATGTTATATAGTTGTACATTATTTAAATGCATCTCCAGTCTGCCATTTGCCCACATGCCCTGTCCAGCAATGGAGCATCCACTCTCATTTTTGATTGAAATTTGCCATATGTGTGTGTGCGATAAATGTCAGCAGTATAATTTTTTGTTTCCATTTAGGTGAACCTCTGCCTCCCTATGCTGATTGGCTGGTGGTTGTCATTGAGACCAATCAGCCCCATCCTCTGCCCATGCCTCTGAATGGAGGATGTTGGGCTCCATTGGTGGACTTTTTACCAGAGACCATCACGCCCAGAGGACCACTCCACAGGTTAGACTGCCATTCGGAGTCCAGATTAAAATATTAGGGGTGGCAGTAGCTCAGTCCGTAGGGAGTTGGGTTGGGAACCGGAGGGTCGCTGGTTCGAGTCCCCGTACGGACCGAAATACGGAGGTGGACTGGTAGCTGGACTAGTTCACCTCCTGGGCACTGCCAAGGTGCCCTTGAGCAGGGCACCTGTTCAGCAGTCGCAGCCCACTCACTCTGACATCTCTCCATTAGTGCATGTAAAAGGATGTGTGTGTGTGTGTAATAACAGAGTGTAAATTGTAATTTCCCCACTGAGGATCAATAAAGAGTATAAATTATAAAATGTCAAGACAAAACTTCTGCTAGTCACTCTGAAAGAATAACCAGGGCTGTTTACCTTGAGATCAGACTGATCTTAGACCTTTAATAACCTGCCACAGTTTACCTTTAAATGGTTGCAGATGAAGGCACCACCGCTCAGCTTTTCCATTTGGTGGCTGTGCACTTCAAAGTCATGTTTTTGTGGATTAGATTTGTTTGGTGTGTTGTTGAGTCTTTTGATTGAGAGGCTTTACAGTTTATGTGTTTGTGTTTGTTTTAGGTGTAATATAGCAGTCATCTTCATGACAGAGATGGTGGTGGACCACAGTGTGAGAGAGGACTGGGCCATGCACTTGCCTTTGCTGCTTCATGCCTTGTTTTTAGGTGAGTTCACATTATTATCAGTCATCCCTGTAAAAACCAATCCATGTAATTACTCCTAACTAGTAAGAAACGGACACTTGGGTAGTGGCTCTCACCGTCAGATACGATGCAAATAGCACCCTCAAGCGTCTGTATGGAACGCACCGGACAGAGCAGCAGTGTGACCGCGGCGCTGTAAGATGACGTAGTATTAAGAGCGACAAAGGTAGAGAGTAGTATGAAAGACCAAAATGCAGCGTAGCGAGGTTGGTTGGGGGGGTGGATGGGTCAGAGAACACAGGACTTTGACCCAGGAGACCGGGGTTCATGTCATGTTCTTGTCCCGCGTGTCACTGAAACATACATTTTATAACCCCACCCACAATCTTTTCCTAAATCTAACTATCTATAATCTATCAGTCAGTACATCCCGAACTAGAGGTGACTTTTAGCGTGAATAACAAACGCCAAAGGCACATGACCAAGCGTCCGTATTTTACGCGATGGAAGAGTGAGAATGTGTGGCAATTACATGATATTTACATATTTGGTGTAATGCAGTACAAATCTCATTGCAGACTTAACATTTAATGACTATATGGTTGATTGCAGATTTTAAAATAATAATTTCTTAAGTATTTTGAGTCTAATATTATAAATCACCATTGTATTATAAGTACAAAGAGTTGGAGAGTTCTGTTAAAGCCTCGCTGGTTGAAATCTTTTATTCAGTTTCAAACAGCCAATACCAAACAGTTTAGTTATCTTCAATAGACTGTGAGATCAAGGTTGTGAAATGGGAAAAGGGAACTTGCCATAACAAACAACACCTTGTCCCAGAGTTCCCAGTGTGCTGAAACAGGCTGACTGGTCTGTTCATTTCCTCAGGGATGGATCACTACCGTCCAGAGGTGTTTGAGCACAGCAAACGTCTCCTCCTCCACCTGCTCATCACGTTGTCCTGTAACAACAACTTCCAGACCATCGCCTCAGTCTTACTGCAGACACGTGAGATCAATGGCACCAAGACCCTCACCTGCAAACCCGGTCTTCAGCCGGAGGACTTACCTTCAGGTAAAAATAAATATTGACTAGACTAGACTAGACTAGACTAGACTAGACTAGGCTTGGCTTGGCTTGGCTTGACTTGACTTGACCTGACTTGACTTGAAATATAGGCTTTTAGTAATGCTCACCTGTTTGCGTTTTCTCAACTACAAATACATTCACACTTTAGGGCTGCCCGCTCTGAGTCGACCAATCGGTCGTTTTGGTCTTAGTCGACTAGGATTTCTTAAGTCAATTAGTCGTTTTTTATACTGAATGAATATTTTCCAGGAAACTTAGGAGCACATCTCTGGTAAACACAAGATTTAGAGTGGTGCTTTTGCACGATTCTTTACGGATAAACACAGATCTGTCGATTTAAATCAACTAATTTGATTAGTCGACAAAATGATACGAGTGTTATTACTAAGAATTTCTTTAGTCGAGGACAGCCCTCCACTTTACTCAAAGGTTGGAGTAGACCTGGGCCCAGTTGACAGAGCTGCTTGGCTTGACACATTGCTGTTCTCTCTGGCTAATATAACCTTCAGCAACAGGAGGGGAATGGCTAACATTCCTTTCAGAGGATAGATAACTTTCTTATCGGGGGAGAAAATATTTGGACACTGTGCCAAAAGCAATATTGAGCACACAGGACATCAAAGGTCTTGATTAAAGCATTCCATTATGCTATTTTTGTCCTCCGGCCGAAATTGGGGCCATCTGCTCGGGCTTGGATAGGCTGGTTTGGCTCCCCTTCCTCCCCCTGCTGATTATTTGTTTTGCAAACGTCTAGACATTTTGAAATGTCCAGAGTATTCTTTGTCCAGTTGGCCTTTTGAATACAACTTGTATTCTAAAAATAGTATTAGTAGTTAGTTTTTACAGCTATATGACACAATGATAACATTGAGATCCATGAAAACATTTTTTTTCATTTCCGTCACAGTCTTTGGAACATTTTCACTCCCAAGTTTATTGTATTTGTATAATTTGTGGAGGAAGTTGCAGAAATAATAAGTTTGTAAATTAACATCAAGGAGATTAAGTGTGCAGCAACTCAGTAGTTAAACTCGACAGTTCTACTACTATTCTTGTATTTTAATAGTTTTTATGTAAATCACTTTGAATTGCCCTGTTGCTGAAATGTGCTATACAAATAAAGCTGCCTTGCCTTGCCTTGCCACATTAAATAAATATTGTCAGTAGTAATTGGATGCAAATCCCAGACATGTTAAAAAACCAGTCATGCTGCTTCCTACATGTTTTCTTCTTAGGTCGGCTACACACTGGCTGCGTGGCGTGAGTGTGGCGTTTCTGTTGCGTGTCAGCTGCGTGGCGGCTGCGTGGCGTTTTCTGTCTTTACACACCAGAAACGTGTCTGCTGCTAGCCTTGTCTGTACACATGTATGTTTCCCATTGATTTACTGCACTCAAGCAGTAGTATACTTCATGTTAAACATAAATATATACTGATTTGATAACAGCAAAGACAACGTCTGCAGTATTGACGGCAAAATAGGCTACAGAATATTTGGTTCTGTATTGACAGGTGCAATATTTGAAAATCGATAATTATTTATTTATAAATATTTATTTTTTAAATTGCATTTATATTTGCATTTATGTCAAAACTTAGAGACTTTCAAACATCAAAATGTCATTTATTAATATGTATTTGTGTCAAAATGACATATAAACATCTTTTCGTATTCTATTTTGAATGGAAACGCTTCCAACACACTTGCGTGTCGCGTGAAAAATAGCCGTGGGTTCTATTTGTAGCATGCACGTGTTTTCTGCGCACCTCGAGCCGCACCTGAGATGTGAGTATCACGCAGGCAGTGTGCAAACTCTAACCTGTTACCATGGGAGCAGAAATAAAAACGGACACGCCAAGTAGCTGACACACTCACGCCACGCAGCCAGTGTGTAGCCGGCCTTACACTAACTCCTGCAATTTACAGGTAGGGAGATGAAATCCAAACATCCAAATGAACCACTGCTTGCTCTGTTGTGTTCAGGAGGATGTATTGACTTCCTGCGGGAGTGTCAAGCGTCTCCTGTGCCAGACTCCGGTCTGAGTTCTTCTTCCACATCGTCCAGTCTGAGTCTGGGAGGCAGCAGCAACAACCTGCCGGAGATCTCACATGAGGTGGAGGAGCTGGTGGCTTCCAACAAAATGGATGAGAAGACTAACAAGCTCATGGAGTTTTTAACCACAAGGTACTGATTTGAAAAAGTTGTTCCCCTGTTAAAATCCTTTCCAGCAAGTGCAGTGGTTGAACTCTGAGAATATAGATTTACTTACAGATCGTAAAGAAAGGCTGGAAGTATTTTTCACCATAAAAGCATGTTTTACAGCAAAAATATACTTCTGATATGCTGATATGCTTCCTCATATTTCTTAAGGTACATTACCACCTAGTGGTGCTGTATGCATAGTGCAATAGGTTCTTACAGGAGTAGATTAGATTTAACATGGCCAATTGTACACATTGGAAATTCCAGTTAAAACTATTATCTTCCAAACTTATATTATCTTGAAATGTTTAGGATTTGACTTTTTTTAATATAGATATTGCCAGTTTAGTAGTACAGGCAATACTTAATATGCTAACCAAAAGCACAGTAACGTCTAGGCTCGGTACAGGCTATTCCGAATAGTCAGCTAATTATCCCAATTTCTACAACATCAGACCTCCACATAGACAATGTACTGTGTGTTGTTAGTAATGATGAAACGGTTGTTTTATAGAGCATGTGGACCACTGTGGTGCCATGAAGACATTTCAGCAAAGAACCAAATTTCAAAAAGCACTGGACAGCTGACCAACTTTCTGCGACATGTGGTGTCTGTGTTCAAAGAGTCCAAGTCAGGTAACCCTTCAGGATATCCTTAACACTGTAACTTTTATTCTTGTGTTTCATACCTGTCTTATTATATTTTATATTTTTTTTATATTCTCTTTTAATGTTTTATGTAAAGCACTTTGACTTGACCTGTTGCTGAAATGTGCTTCATAAATTAAGCTACTTAGCTTGCATTAACAGAAATTATAATAACTACAGAACCCTGTTTTTTCTACTTGGTCATTTTCATTTTCATTAGCACATTCTTCCGTGTGTCCCTGTTAGATTTCCACCTGGAGCAGCAGCTCAGTGACGTGGCGCTGCAGACGGCGCTGTGTAGTTCATCGCGTCACTACGCTGGCCGTTCCTTCCAGGTGTTTCGAGCCCTCCGGCAGCCCATTTCTGCCCACGCTGTCTCCGACCTGCTCTCACGGCTGGTGGAAGTGGTCGGGGAACATGGAGAAGAAGTGCAGGTCAGTGCTCTGCGTGTGTGTACATGATGCATATGTGAATGTGCATATGAGAGCATTAGACATTAATAGGTTCAAGTGTTTATGGATAATACATGTAGGAGTTTGTGACTTTACATCTTCATCACTATTGAATGGCCATTAGCAATATAGTTTGTAGATACAGTTGTTGTTAAAGCAGAAACTGAGGAATTCTACAAACTGAAAGACTGCCTCACTAACAGTATATCTTCATTTACTGTATCATTTGTATGCTGAGTTTGTTTTTTGGGAAGTAGCACATGACTTCAGTACTGTTCAGCAAATGAGTTGGATGCCCCTGATGTTTGACCCTATTATAAGCATATTAACACAGAATTAAAGCTAATTATCATCTAGCAGAATCAGCAGGTCCTTGTACTGTCCATCAAATATTATCCAAATCTGTGACCGGGTTGACTCAGTGGGTAGAGCAGGCGCACATATACTTAGAGGTTTATGCCTCAACGCAGAGGTCCAGGGTTCGAGTCCAACCTGTGACAATTTCCTGCATGTCTTCCCCCTCTCTCTCCTTTCTCATCTAGCTGTCCTATCAATTAAAGGCGGAAAAAAGCCCCAGAAAATAATCTTTAAAGGTCCCATGACATGGTGCTCTTTGGATGCTTTTATATAGACCTTAGTGGTCCCCTAATACTGTATCTGAAGTTTCTTTTATATAGACCTTAGTGGTCCCCTAATACTGTATCTGAAGTCTCTTTTATATAGGCCTTAGTGGTCCCCTAATACTGTATCTGAAGTCTCTTTTATATAGGCCTTAGTGGTCCTCTAATACTGTATCTGAAGTCTCTTTTATATAGACCTTAGTGGTCTCCTAATACTGTATCTGAAGTCTCTTTTATATAGGCCTTAGTGGTCCTCTAATACTGTATCTGAAGTCTCTTTTATATAGACCTTAGTGGTCCCCTAATACTGTATCTGAAGTCTCTTTTATATAGACCTTAGTGGTCTCCTAATACTGTATCTGAAGTCTCTTTTATATAGACCTTAGTGGTCTCCTAATACTGTATCTGAAGTCTCTTTTATATAGACCTTAGTGGTCCCCTAATACTGTATCTGAAGTCTCTTTTATATAGGCCTTAGTGGTCCTCTAATACTGTATCTGAAGTCTGTTTTATATAGACCTTAGTGGTCTCCTAATACTGTATCTGAAGTCTCTTTTATATAGACCTTAGTGGTCCTCTAATACTGTATCTGAAGTCTGTTTTATATAGACCTTAGTGGTCTCCTAATACTGTATCTGAAGTCTCTTTTATATAGACCTTAGTGGTCTCCTAATACTGTATCTGAAGTCTCTTTTATATAGGCCTTAGTGGTCCTCTAATACTGTATCTGAAGTCTGTTTTATATAGACCTTAGTGGTCTCCTAATACTGTATCTGAAGTCTCTTTTATATAGACCTTAGTGGTCTCCTAATACTGTATCTGAAGTCTCTTTTATATAGACCTTAGTGGTCCCCTAATACTGTATCTGAAGTATCTTTTATATAGACCTTAGTGGTCTCCTAATACTGTATCTGAAGTCTCTTTTATATAGACCTTAGTGGTCCCCTAATACTGTATCTGAAGTCTCATTCCCGAAATTCAGCCTTGGTGCAGAGTTACAGCCACTAGAGCCAGTCCCACAATGAGCTTTCCTTAGGATGAGCCATTTCAGTGTCTGTAGCTTTAAATGCTATTGAGGAGGAGAGGGAGGGGGGCAAGGTGGAGGGTGGGGGTGTGGCCTTGACCAACTGCCACTTTGCTCGTTTGAAAGCCATGATGTCTCTCTCTTTCTCATGGGTGGGCCAAATTCTCTGGGCGGGCAAAGCAGAGAAAGGGGAGGTAACCTTTCCCCTTATGACATCATAAAGGGAAGATTCCAGATCGGCCCATCTGAGCTTTCATTTTCTCAAAGGCAGAGCAGGATACCCAGGGCTCGGTTTACATCTATCACCATTTCTATCCACTGGGGGACCATAGGCAGGCTAGGGGAACTCATATTAATGTTAAAAAAAACTCATAAAGTGAAATTGACATGCCCCCATGCCATGCCATGGGACCTTTAAAATAGTATCCAAATCTATCTGCTTTTTATCTGTTTTTGTCAGCATATATTGTAACAGCATTTAATAAGTGCTCTGTTATAATTTAATGAAACAAGACAATCCTCCACAGTTGTCTTTCTTTCTCTTGCAGGGCTATGTGATGGAGGTATTACTTACACTGGAATCTGTGGTGGATAACTTGGCTGAATGTCTCAAGAACAATGATCTCATGGCTATCTTGACGAGGTTTGTGTCTCTTCTAGGTATATTTATGTTTAAAAGAAGGTATATTTTGTTAAAGAGCCCCTATTATACTCCTTTACAGCGTCATATTTGTACTCCCTTAGAATGGGTTTACATGCTTTGACGTTCAAAAAACATATTATGTTTCTCATACTGCCCATTGCTGCAGCTCCTCCACCTGAAACACTCCTGAAAAGCCCAGTCTGCTTTGATTGGTCAGCTGGCCCACTCTGTTGTGATTGGTCAGCCAAATTCAAACAAGCCACTGGGCGGGCTGTGCTTGCTCAGGCAACACCTATGGGCAGCAAATATGAAAAAAATGGGCTGGCTTTCTCAATCGGTGACATCACTAGTTGAGGAATTTCAAACAGGAATGTGGGCGAGGCGTTTTTAGGCAGTTGAGAAAAAGTTCTGTCTGTGGGATGTACTTTATTTATTTTATCTATTACAGTACATACACAAAAATAGGGGCTCTTTAAAACATATAGTTACTTTAATTTCTTGTTTGTTTAATTCCAGAGCGTCGTCTCCAGATTTCCTCAGCAGTCTGAAGCTGCTGTCCAACAGGAAGAGCACCGGGCAGCTCAATCTTAGAAGAGAAGAGAGGAGCCGACACCAGAGAAGCTCCTCTGTCCCCAAGAAGTTCGGAGAGGCGGACAGGTGGTCTGATCCCCCTCGCAGCGCTACGCTGGACCGTATCCAAGCCTGCGAACAGCAGGTTGTGTCAGCCAAGACCCGCAGCACATCCTCGTCCAAAGACAACATCAACGACCCAGCCAACATCAACCACCCCAGCAACCTGCTGGCCACCATCTTCTGGGTGGCTGTGTCCCTGATGGAGTCCGACTTTGAGTTTGAGTATCAGATGTCTTTGAGACTGTTAAATAAGCTGCTGGGCCACATGTCGCTGGACAAGCAGGAGAACAGGGAGAAGCTGGAGAAACTGCAGAGCCAGCTTCAATGGAGCAGCTTCACGGGGCTCCAGCAGCTGCTGCTGAAGGGCTTCACCTCCGTGTCCACCACTGACCTCACGCTCCAGCTCTTCTGCCAGCTCACAGCCGTGTCACGAGTGCCTGTAGTGGACACGTCACAAGCCATAGGTACACTTAGGGATGAGGAATTTATCCATATTATATTGATATATGAGGCTAGATATCATCTTACAGTTTGGATATCCTAATGTTGTGATATGATACAGGTGTCCCTCTGAACACCCACACAGGTGATTTCAGATATTCTGGCTGATTAGACCGCTGTTCAGGTTGAAAGTGGGCCGGAGCTAGGATGGGAATTCATTAGGTCACAAATCTTTTCTACCACAAGATTGATAAAGCTGTCCAGTCCCCCAAAAAAACGCAATTATGCGATCACATAACTCAATGCATAATCAGCCAAAGTCCGCATATTTATGCGGGGGCCACATTTTTTCAAATACGCCGCACTTTCGCCGCATAAATTGCCAATTTCCACGCAAAATATGCAGGGCTTGCATGATTTCATAATCCCCGTGTTTTCATTGCAAAAAAGTCACATATATCTTAGCAGAAAGTTGAAAAATGTTGCGTTTACTTCAGGCAAGAGCAGCCATTTTCCTCTGTTGCCATGGGAACATTATGAAGTGACGTAATTACACGACGTGAACATCATCAAAAAGCTGCAAACCCCGCGATGAAGCCATGATGAAACCGCAGTTTTTGCAAGTTCCCACAATTTAATCGCATAAAATTGCATAAATATCCCGCATATTCCATCACGTTTTAAGAAAACGTGCCGCATAATCAAGGATTTTTGCCCGCAACAATCACTAAAACACTCAAAACGCATTTTTCTGGAGGGACTGGCTGTCATTCGTCCTGTCCTATCAGGTGCCACAGAGCTAACAAAAGGCTCAGGAAGATGTCAATCAATCAGTCTAACCACACCCACACTGTCCTGGGAAGAGGTCTAATCAGCCAGATTAACTCAAAACACCTGTGTGGGTGTCCAGGGCCGTTACAGCAGTGGTTCTCAAACGTTTTCACATCAAGGACCCCTAAACTGACACACATTAGACCACGGACCCCCATCTGATAAGACTTTGTCCCAGGGTCCCCTGCCTGATATCATTTTTGCTTTTAGATGTTTTATTACAGAAAGTGAAAGAAAGCCATGAGCAAAATAGTCATGCAATCTGTCATTGTGTTACTTATGGAAGAAATTATAGTGAAAATAAATTATTCCCCTTTTTGTTAGGGACCCCCTGCAACCCCTTCAAGGACCCCTGGGGGTCCCCGGACCCCACTTTGAGAACCACTGCTTTAGAGGCTACATTACAGTAGAGCTTAGATCGGCCCAAAAAATCAAGCCCGAACCTGCCCGAGCCCGAGCACGTTGTTAACTGTAATTATGAGCCCGAGCCCGATTTAAACCCGACAATTTTTTAATACGTGGGCCGTTATAACTGACGTTCTCAACTACAATTCAGAGTTGTTTGAACTGCAGAAATCTGTTTAGAATAATACAACAAGGACGGAGCATGTAAACTGCGCTGTTTGTTTAGAATGGAACGGATCGCAAGTGGATCCGAGTGAAGAAACGTAAAAAAAAAAAAAAGAAACAATGATGAACAACATATTGTTGTCACTGCCCACGACTTGTTTAAACTGCTTCCATACCTCCGACTTTCCTCCACACTTGCTCAAAGTTAATTCTCCTGTTTTTCTTTTTTTCTTTACATCTTCAAGCTCCCGGTGTGATGCGTGCGAGAGGAGGAGACTCCGCGCATGACACGTGCTGCATTTTGTAACTGCAGCCTAACTTTTGTACACATTTGTTACTTTTATATAGCCTATATATATATATATTTATAATATTTCTGATTATGGCATAGCTATCTCCCCACCCAAATAGGATAATAAGGTAATGGATAAAAAAAATAAATAAAAAAAATTGCTTGATCAAGGGTCCGGCCCAGGCGCGGCCCGGCCCGGGCCCGGCCCGGCCCGAGGATGTGGCGGAAAATAACGGCTCGGGCTTGGGCCGAGAATCTAAACTCTACATTACAGTAAATTGATGTCATGTTCTGAACTTACCAGACTGTTCTAGCCTTTCTATTATTTGCCTTTACCCACTTAGTCATTATGTCCACATTACTGATCATTATTTATCATAAATGTCATTGTGTTAATATTTTGTGAAAGCACTGATAGTCAACCGTACAATATTGATATTTGATTTTCTCCATAGCGCCCAGCTCTAGGTACACTGTAGGGATCGATAGATACAGGGTTAATGTGAATGTTGATATTATTCCATTTTAGGTGTCTGTAAGCCTTTTATTTTGTGCCAATATTGTTAAATTTAATACAATAACAAAACTAAACACAAAAAAAATAGAATTGCTGTAACCTTGTATCCACATACTTTTACACAAACTACATGCCAGTGAACTTTCCCCAAAATGATTTTTCAAAGTGAATATTTTCTATTTTTCATATGAAATATTGGGTGAATTTGTCTGTTTCATCCATTAGGTTTTCCCTTGAATGTTCTCTGCCTGCTCCCGCATCTCGTGCAGAACTTTGATGGCCCCACGCAGTTCTGTCAAGATGTTGCTGAGAAGATAGCCCAGGTTTGGCTTTATAAATGTTTCTTTCCTCATTTTCGCTCAAAGATACTAATACATTTTAAGTTAATGCACTTTCTGTGTGTAGGTATGCCTTGAGGAGAAGAACGCCAAGCTCTCCAACCTTGCTCATGTCATGACTCTGTATAAAACGCACGCCTACACACGAGACTGCTTCTCTTGGGTCAATGTGGTGTGTCGATATCTTCACGAAGCTTTCTCGGATATCACCCTCAACCTGGTCACTTACATGGCAGAGGTTCGTGCAGCCATGCAGCTGATCTTTTATTTGCTGAGCAGCAGTAAAAGAGTTGTACAGTAATGATTATTATTATTACAGCTTCTTAAAAGATGCTAAATGAATGAATGGCATTTCATTCTGTTGTAACAGCTGTTGGAGAAGGGTCTCCCTAGTATGCAGCAGACCCTTTTACAAATCATCTACAGCCTCCTCAGTCACATGGACCTGAGTGGAATTCAAGCCAAACCCTTTAACATGGAGGTGCTCAAGACAATTGAGAAATTTGTCCAGGTGAGTTCAAATAGAACATTAACACAGATGATGTGTCCTACTGCAGATCATTTGTTTAAATGTGTGGCACCTGTATGCCTTTTTTAGTCATTTTTAGTTTATATTTTTAGGATATTTCTGTGGTAACTTTTACTTTATGAGTTAGACGTGCTCGGAAAGTGAAACATTCAGATCCCCCTACATCAGATGTGATCATTGGAAACCTTTAGGCATCGTGCTCAGAGTAAGAGACTCGTGTTCCCTGTTCCTTTTGTAAGTGTTCATGGGAAAAAACTCTTGTGTCAGCGCAGTAAATTTGTAGACACACCCAAACAATAAACAGTCTGCCCTTCTGCTGCAGGCTAGGCCTCTGCTTATTCTCATGCTGAATCCATTTTCCTTTAGCTTCCTACTGTAAGCCAACTGCCAGAACAAAAATAGAAACACACAGAAAGACATTTGTGGTTGTTTCTTTCTAAACATGTGGTTGTGTTGGGTTTTGTCTGCATGTACGGGTGAATTGGTGTGTGTACTGTATGTCTGTGTTGACTCTAGACTGTCCATTGGGGGGAAGCGTTGAATATCCTGAAGCTGGTGGTTTCTCGATCAGCCAGTTTGGTGCAGCCTTCATCCCCACACAGTGACCTCTCCTACGAGGACATCAGCCGCGTATGGGACCGCTCCTCCAAGGCCTTGCCTGGGAAAACGCTGAATTTCCACTTTGACATATCAGAGGTTAGACTCTTTCTCTGACTTTCTTTTTTACCGTGTTCTTGGTTTGAAAGCCCCTGTCGCTTTAGGAGACCTTAATGCTTGTATGTTTTCTCCTGTATTTTTTCCTGTATTTTCCAGGGTGTGGTGCTTATTGAGGTTGTGTGGAATCTTTTTAAGCTTTTTGGAAAGGAAGCATTTCTTCCCCTTCCTTAATGCCGATATTTCTTTTTGACCAAACCCCTTGAGATTAGCTTGAAAGCTTGAAAGGTAAACACAATTTGCCGAGCAGTGCAGTGCTGAAAAGTGGAAAGAATGTTACTGTAAAGATACAGACGGAGTGGCTGATGTGTGGGAACTGAACAGGGAGCTATTTGTGTAGTCCATGAATGGCAGGAAATGATGTCAGCTCTTTGCTGCCGTCCTTTGTATGTGAATCAGTGAGTTTTACTGGATAGCCAACAGTGTGTGTATTTAAACTTGAGACACACTGGACAACCACTGATATTTCTTGAAATACCCAGATACTTTTACACTGAGGGATAAAGCAGAGGAAAAGTAAGTTTGTTTTACCACAAATACTTCACGCATTCGAAATGCCAAGTGGAATAAATACTGTGAACATTGATAAAAGATAAATGCCAGTTATGTTAAAAACATTGATCACTTTGCGGTCATTTTGGAACGATCAAAGTCCAGAAGAAACAGGAGCTGCTATGGAGCCTGAGTCACGGATTGACTAAACAGAGAGGGGCTTTACTTTTTCAAACTTTCCCTGACTCATCGACGTTTCTGTCTGCACATGTCTGTTTGTTTGTGTCCGCGCTGTCAGACACCGGTGATTGGTCGGCGTTATGATGACCTGCAGCGTTCTCCAGGCCAAGATGTGAAGAGCAGGACCGCAGCAGTGACCCGCAGCACCTCCTCTACCTCCTCTGGATCCGCTTCTAACAACGTCCTGGTGCCGGTCAGCTGGAAGAGGCCTCAGTCTTCACAGGTAAGCACTTCCTCCCATTCCTTCTTAGAATTATGCTCATAATATGAAGGGTGAGGAGCTGCATTTGGTGCCTGTTTAACACAATATTACCCCATTTACACCTAGCATTATAATTTGATCTGTATCTGTATCTTTGTGTATTTCCATTTTCTCTGCAGAAAAGAACACGGGAAAAACTGGTGAATGTATTGTCTTTGTGTGGACAAGAAGTGGGGCTCACAAAAAATCCTTCAGTAAGATACACTTCATTTTAGCAGTGCACTTGCTGGCCAGTTTTTTATTGTCATGCATTCAAAAAAATAACCCATTAACCATTGTTCTTGTGTGTCTCTTTGTGTCTCTGTGTAGGTGATCTTCTCCAGCTGTGGGGAGCTGGACCTCATGGAGCACCAGCCTAGCCTGGTGTCCTCCGATGATGGGACCCGAGAGCCAGACAACACGGATGACACCACCTCAGAGCAGCAGTTCAGAGTCTTTAGAGACTTTGACTTCCTGGATGTGGAGCTTGAAGATGGAGAGGTGAGTCCCAGGACTTCAAACGTTTAATAACAGTGGTAAAGAAAAGGATTTATCCTCCTTCTCACCTCCTCACACATTTGATGGACATAGTCAACCTTGTAAAGACAAAGGGTCGCCTGGGTAGCTCACCTGGTACAGAGGCTCAGTCCCCGCTGCAGCAGCATGTCTAAGCTGTCCTATCAAATAAAGGCCAAAAATGCCAAAAGCAATAATCTTAAAAAAAATATTTAAAAAAACTACAGTAAGAAAAACATGACTGAGCACTCTTACGTATACTGTACTGGGTCAGGTCTGCCTGCTCTGTGTAATGGGGTTTCTTTTTTCTGTTTTTTTTCTGTCTGTGCTATCTAGGAGCTACAGGTAAGTTTAGTCATATTCAGATTGTCCTTGCTGTGTTCTTTTATAGTTTGCTTGTGCCGATAATTAAGTGGCCTGCGACACTGATGGCAAAGCGTATCAAATGTGGTTGCATGGCGTGTCATTTTCAAAACCGATTCTGCAACGTTCATGTAGTGTAAAACATCAATCCACTCAACTCCTGAGTATTAGAAACACAGTACGTTTAGCATATTTCTCATACACATTACATAGGACTAGTAGTCTGATAGTCACCAGTGACATGCATGCCAACATAAGGTGTCTTTCACCTGGATTACTGATTTATTAGCTGATGAGTAATTGTACCTTCAGGGGATTTTAACAGTGTTTATTACATATATTTTGTCTGGTTGTGAAGAGAAAACAAGTATTAGTTTTAATATTGTACACACAGCTGACCTTTATTGGAGTTTAATCTTTAATTCTTTTTTTTTACTCGATAAACAAATAATATCTTTGTGTGCACACAGTTGTATGTCCCAACCTTGCTCGAGTCAGTTCTGTCAAATTACACTGAGGCCCAAATGCTGATGATCTACACATTGGTGTTTCCATTGTTTACACCAATAACATTGTTGCTTTAACTGGTTAAATTTAACATCATGTTGCAGTGTTCAATTGTGAATATCTCGCTTTTGGAGTCAAGCTAAAAACCACAGTAACATCTTGGCATTTTCGGCAAATTGATGCAATCTCTGCATATCTAAAGCTGCAGACATTGTATCCTGGAACACAGTGTCAGCTGTTCCCTCTGTGCCTGCTAACATTTCACACAGACTGAAAACTAAAACAACCGCTTTGGTCTACAAAAGTGCACCACAGACAGTTTTTTATAAGTTAGTTGCATGGCCTGATAAGGTGGGATTAAAGTTGTCTGACCACATGCAAACTTTGTTTTTGATCACAAATGTCAAAATCAAAGCCTTTGCTTTCTCTCAAGCATTAGGCTAATCGCCACAGGAAGTCTCCCTTGTTTGATCCGTTGATGTGGAGCTTTGGTGGAATGTGAAAGTTGGCTGGCATCTCCAGAGTAATGTCTTGTTGAAAAGTCACTCTGCATTTTAAGCAAGATGCAGTCACACTCAAAGGGTTAAAACCCAAGCCCCTAACCCACATTTGTCTGCCAGTTTTATCATCTTGGTTTTTGGTTGTAGTTTGAGGAAACTCTGTAACAAGCTCACAACACTGTGTAAAGCTCCAGTATTCCTTCTATTCTTAGCTATAAGAGGGGAAACTCCCTCAGAGACTGCCCCCTCCCTGAACCTGCACTGCATGGTTGTGTGAATGTGTGTATACGGTATGTGTGTGTGTGTGTGTGTGTGTGTGTGTGTGTGTGTGTGTGTGTGTGTGTGTGTGCGTGCATGTGTTTGTGTTTACTTCTTGGTACTTGGTAACTCAAAGCCATTCTCTGTTGCAGGGAGAGACTATAGACAACTTCAACTGGGGTGTTCGTAGACGCTCCATGGACAGTCTGGACCGGAGTGACCTGCAGCCCCTGGAGGAGAGCCAGCTGTCCAGCAGCATGCCCAGCCTCAGCAAGATCACCCATGAAGACTCAGACGAGTCGTCTGAAGAAGATTTCCTCATGGCCAGCCAGATACTCTCCCACTCACAGCTTGTAAGTTCACCTTTGTTTGTATACCAATAAATAAATGTCATAATGACGAGGAAAAGCTGTTGAAGCATCAGGAAAATGATCCTTGTCACAGGGTATCTGCAGGTCTTGAAACATCTTGAAATTAGCTCAGAATGTATTAAAATTCATTTTGAGAGGTAATTCGCTAACTAACGGCTGCTCAATCATTTTGTTGTGAAGGTAGGATTGTAAAACTACATTAAATTGCATTCTGTGTGGTATTAAAAACATCATTATAAATAAATCTTACATTAAACTTGATGAACCCTGCAGAAACCTGTTATCAGTAGTATGATATTGATTTCAACCATATTCCTAACAAAACATGAATTAAATCCAATTGGCAGATGACATTTACTTAGGGCATTCAGAGGATAGTTATAGAAGTTATTTTCATCTTGGAGCCTCCATGTGCTTTCCTCTTGTGCCACCCTCAGGTTATTGCCAACTTTGCACACAAGATATCTCAAAATTTAATTTGCTGATCATGAATGATCATGTAGCTTCTCCTCTAGTGTCGACCACAGGACCAAATTTGAAAAGCTCTACAAATAGCAAAATTTTCCCCATGCTGTTTGTTAATCCAACACAAATTGTAGGGTTTAATGAACACCAGTAGTGATGGCCAAGTGAAGCTTCGTGAAGCATGGTCTTTATTTTGAGCCCACTAGATGGCGCTCTCTGTTTAACAAAGGGGTGAGAATACACTGAATTGCAATGCCTTAAGCGTGTTTTACAGTAACCGCAGCTCAGCTGGCGCGCGCAAATGTGATGTCATGGAATCGGCGTAACTATTTATACCCGCGCTGGTGGCCGTGACACTAGTTGCAGTCTTCTCCTGAACAGAGGTGGCGCTAATGAGCAAAGGCTACCGACTTTGCTCTTTCTACGGACTAGAAGAAGAAGAAAAAGGTAAACAACGGCAGAACTGGCAGCAGCATTGACGTCAATGCTTCGATTTGCTTCGTCGGATCAAGCCTTTCATTCGCCATAAAAGAACTCATCTTAATCCAGTTTACAAGAGAGACTTGCAGTCACTCTGAGAGTCCTGGCATCACGTTGCCCAGGAGCTCGTTCATGCTTCCTGTTTCCGCTTTGTCGCGCGCCACTGAAAAAAAAAGAGTGGTGCGTGACCTCTGCTGGCGCGCTATAAATCCGGGCGTGCCGGCAAGATCTACGTCATTTTGACGGCTGCGGCTACTGTAAAACATGCATTAGGCCTTTCTCTTAAAACCAAGAGTGCGCCATCTAGTGGGCTCAGAAAATAAAGAAAATAGTTCACCAAGCTTCATTTGGCCATCACTAGTGTCCAGGGGCTGCTAGCAGAGCTTTAAACTTTTGCATCATCTATTGTCTTGTTTGCATCCTCTCTCTGTTATTCCATGACCACTGGTCCTCTTTCAGTATTAGCTAAAGTTTGTAGAAACTGTGGTGGCAGATGGAAAGCCCGTGTGTCCACACAGCGGTCGTCCCCCTCCTCTCCTGTTCCTGATTGGTCTGCCATTGCTGACAGCTAATTCAGGAATGTTGTAGAATTTGCAGTGTTAGTTTTCAATCCACTGTTTTGACCCCTCCTTGTTTTCAGTGTTTCTGAAATTTGTTTATGTTTATTGAAAAATGGCACGTGCTATTTAGAGAAAATGTCATGCTTTGTCTCTCTTGCAGATGGTCAGCCTCTCTACAACAGCAGAGAACAGTAACAGGGACTCGTCCTCTGCATTTTTCAATACAACTTCAGCTGATTCAACTCCCCTGAACACCAAAAATCCTAGTTTCGAGGTCCAACAGCCAGAGGACTCGAAGCAGCGGGTGAATAAGGGCTTCAGAGTGTCTGAGATACTGGGAACTACTAACTCCTATCACAATTCCATACTAGAGTTCTTCACTAATTTTGCCAAATAAGCTATTCTGTTGCATCTTTTCTTGTGTCTTGGATGTTTTAGGTGCTTTGGGTTCAGTCTATGTTAAGTATTATTATGTGGCGTTGTGACTTTTCTACATTTCCTCTCTTCATGCTCTGCATGAGCCGGTCTTTTCTTGATATTTCAGTCGGTGCATGCTAAAGGAGAATGAACTAAAACCTATAAGCAGGCAATCTATAACGCTTTGGGCTATGGGCTAGTTTGTGCCTTATTTTAATTGTGGCAGTGTTAGGGGGTTGTAGCCAGCAATAGAAAAACAATCTTTTTCCTTCTGTGTTTGTCTGTTTAAGGCAATGTGTATACCTATTGCTTCTGTGTGGATGGCTCTAAGCAACAACTAAAAACTCTTGGCATGTGGGAGGTCAAGAAAGGTTTACACATTGCCTGTCCCAAAACATGAGTGTGCAGGGCCACGATGCTGGCTGAATTAAAAAAAAAAAGTATATCTATTTAATTGGCACAATTTATGCACACTAAATTTAAAGAAAAAATAAAAGAAAACACCACAAGGAGTGTCCGTAGGGTCCCACGCCAAGGTTAGTGTATCCATTTTACCCACAAACGTATCTGTTTAATAATGAAGTATAACAGAGGGAACACATGTCAGTTAATAATAACCTTTATGCATGCCATTTCAGTATTTGTTCATAACTAGTTCATTTTGCCAGTTGCTGAGAAAGCATGTGTCCTCCCTGTGTTCCTTTAGCACGATGTGTCACAAGAAGAGGAAGACACCAACGTCCACGAGGACGACCCCTCTCTCTCCATCAGTGACATACCCCTGGAATTTCACTGTGGTGACAGTTTGACAATGGACATGGTTCACATTGATGACAAAGGAGAACTGGACCTTGACAGCTTCTTACCCGGGTACCTACTCCCAACTTCTCTCTATAATGAATAAAGTTAGATGACAATGCCATTAATAACATGGCTTTATGTCCACTCAGTCTTGCCGAGGAGGAGAGAGACGACATGCTGGAGTCCCGATCCTCACCGCCACCGTCACCCTTCTTCTCCGCCATCCTGGCAGCTTTCCAACCAGTGGTATGCGATGATGCAGAGGAGGCTTGGCGAAGTCACATCAACCAGCTTGTGTCCGACTCCGATGGATCCTGTGCAGTCTACACTTTTCATGTGTTTTCTTCACTGTTTCAGGTATTACACCACGGCATTGTAGCCAGCATACACCTAAATTCCATTTACCGTGTGCCTGGTCAAACTGAATAATTAAAGTGAAAGGGTAACAGGATTAGTTATTGGCTGATTAATCTTTAGGCTTCCTTTCAGAAGAGGTCTGATTAATTACAAATAGAGGGCACTCTGTAGATGCTTTCAGCTCGGAAATCTTCAGGGATTCATTAACCAGATGTTGTTCACTTCACTGACCAAAGCTGACGATGGAGAATTTCAGAAATAATGACAGAATGGAAGTGCCTTAAATGATGTAGGGCTGGCTTTGACAGTATCACAGACAGTCTGTTTTTCTTGCTTTGCAGAATATCCAGACCAAATTTTGTTCCTTGACCTGTGACGCTGTGAGTTACCTCGGTGATGGCCTGAGAGGATTGGGATCAAAGCTTTTGAGGTCTTCTCAGATGCTGACATCATGCTCAGAGTGCCCAACGCTATTTATTGATGCGGACACCGTGAGTAACCTGAGATTTTTTTTCCGGTTTCAAATACTTTTGGTAGTAACTTTGGTAGTTGAACAAAGTCAACAGCAAAACTCTATTTTTTCAGATTATGTCCAATGGATTCCTGGAAAAAATGAAATTCAGCGTATTGGAACTTCAAGAGTATCTTGATACGTACAACAACAGAAAGGAGGCAGCTCTGACTGTAAGGACATTCACTATTATGCCTTCCAGTCTGAATGTTACCTGTATGTTGTCACTGAGTTGTTTAAGTTGTGATTCTGTTGTCTCTGTTACCAACAGTGGTTGCACAACTGTAAGGCCACCTTTCCCAGGAGTGCTGGGGGCACTGTGATAACATGTCAACCAGCAGAGCATGAGGAAAAGGTATAGTAAAACCATACCTTTTTAGGAATATGAGCTATAACTCTGACATGCTATCATTTCAAATGATAATTTAAAAATGTATGATTTTAAGGAAAATTGATGCTGTTTCTGTAAGAATGGAATTACAAAAATGACTGGAAATACTAAAGATTCCACTTCAACTGACTTTTCATACTGTATTCTCTGCATTACGATTACTGTGTGATACTGTAGCTCTGTGAGTGTTACCTCTATTTTTCTATGTAAATGTCAAGTTCCTGACAACCTTGAGTTGCCGCACATCACATTGATTATCTCATTCCAATGTGCATTGTGATCATTTTTTAACTCTGCTGGGCATGGGAGCAAGTTCTCTTAAGTTGCACTTGATCTAGCAGTAAACAATTACGCTCACTTCACAACTGAGGAAAGGAAACAGCAAAATGGAAAGTTTTGCTGCTAAAAGTTGGTACTTAATAGCTAAGAGATTCCCACCAAAGTGAGTGCATTTGTGCTAATTAACAGGCCAAATTGTTACTTTGCTTGGCTTTTTCACTTGGCTTTTTGATTAAAGGTGCCCTGTGGAGTTTTCTTGTTAACAAACGAAAGTTATGGATACATTCAGTGTTACTCACCAAAACTCATTGTGTGCATCCTGCTCTAACAAACATGTCGAGTGCATTTTCTTACTCATTAAGCATTTGCAAAATATTTTAAATCCAGCATTGTTTACTAGCTTGTAGTCTTTTTCTTCCCTGTCTTTCTTGGCACATTGCAGCATATCTTGGTGTGTTACCGCCACCTGCAGATCAGTAGAATAATTTGACACCATCAGCGGGACTATGTTGTGTATCGCGTCACCATGTACGTAATTTTGCACGTGCACAGGACAAACAAAACGTGGAGCCACTCGTTGCTAAACACCTCCATAGCGCTGCTAGAGGTCAAAAACTCCACAGGGAACCTTTAATTCATGGCGACCACCTGCATGCCAATAAAAATGTGTGCTAATACTTCTCACCCACTTTCAAATGGAAATAATAAGGAGTTGCATGCCCTTCTTTTGATTCTGTTTTCCCTACTTCTTGTCTGTCCTGTAACATGCTTGCTTTGTAGCAAATGGAATCTCTGGCTGTAAGTTGGAAAGTTCCTCTTTGTTGTTTTCAATGTTCTTTTTTTTTTAAAGCACAACTTTGGCCTACTGTAACCCCATTTTCAGCACTTGTAAAGTCTTCTGTATAACTACAGCAGGTCTGACATATATTTACAAGTACATTCTACAGTAGTTGTATGTGAGTTTATTATCCACCAAATGCAGAACTGTACCTGATCAAGTATAGAAGGAGAAACCTAGCCCACTGAAATGGCCTTTTGCTAACAACCACTTCTCTCTTCCTTTCAGCAACTGGAGCTCTGTCACAGACTCTACAAACTCCACTTTCAGCTGTTGCTGCTTTTTCAGTCCTACTGTAAGCTGATTGAACTGGTCCATGTAATAAGCTCTATTCCCGAGGTAGATACATCATGCATTTGCTTGTCCTGTCTTTTTGGAACCATGACACCCACCATCTAATCCATGTCCCTGTTTAATAATAATAATCCCTCTTAACCTTTAGCTGACAAATATGTCCAGAGAGCTAAATGAGCTGAAGAGCAACCTGAGAGTAGCAGCAGCCTCGGTCACGAATGATGAGATTGCTGCCCGTGAGAGCTCCTTCTCAGAGCCCACCTTCAGCTCCTCTGAGACTGCTGTGCAGGCCATCCTCGAGTGTCTGAAGAACAGCGAGTTTCCCACAGCCATCCGGTACATTCGTGAGTGCAGGTGAGAAAATAAAAAGGCTTGTTTTTCTGTACAAAAGGGTCAAAATATGCCTCCAGTCAGACGAATAACATTTAGTTTTTTCATTGCAGAACATTGTGGCCTAACGACATCTTTGGCAGCCCCTCCGAGGATGAAGTCCAGACTTTACTCAACATCTCCTTCAGACATCAAACCTTGGGTCAGACAGGAACTTTTGCTCTGGTGGGCTCCAAACAGGACCTGACAGAAATCTCCGTTAAGTTGATGGAACTTAACGGGGAGATTCGGGACATGATCCGACGAGCCCACGGCTACCGAGCCATCACAGCTTTCCTACCAGACTCCAGGGTTTCAGGCTCGACTCTTTGATGGTGGTCTGGCAGTGTGTGACACCCGTTTCCTGCACAGCACCCTGTCCCATGCCTCGCCTCTGGTCCTGTCTGGGGCTGCTGCTATCATCTCAGTGGTTAACAGGCACTCTGCTCTCTCCTGGGAATAACCAAACCCCCTTTCCTCTTCTTGCTCTCAGCACATCAGAATGACATAAAGTCAGATCTTCAGATGTGCAGCAATACTGTTGTTGTTGTTGTTGTTTTTTTAAAGATGAGAGACTTTGCTGTTGCAAAGAAACTTAGGCTTTTATTGCACTAACTATAAAAATTGTCACAAAGCGACCACTTGCTACTGAGGTCAACAACTCTTACATTTAACAAATGACATACCAAAGCTAAGAAATTCTCTTTCAGTTATGTTGTTTTAATTGTCAAGGGAAAATGTGCAATCCCACAATGAAGTGGAAGAACTTTACTGTATCCTGAAAGAATGTATTTGAATATCATAGCATTGGAAAACATGAACATTGTTTGTACAGAAAAAGGGAGGCTTCATTACTTGGTTAGAGTTGTGTGTGTGTGTGTGTGTGTGTGTGTGTGTGTGTGTGTGTGTGTGTGTGTGTGTGTGTGTGCGTGTTGTGTGTGGGTGCTCGAGTGTGCGATATAAACCTGACGACCATCACGGATGGAATTATGGATACTGATTTACAGAAATTGTTCACATTTAACTACTTCGACATGCTGCAAAACTACTGTAATGTCTCCCAAACCTACACTACATGCTGATGTGTGAGTTACCCGTTACTTAAAACATCTTCCTGTTCCTTTTTAACTGTGCAGCTTTTAGCAATTAGGTAAATTATTTAATATTATTTGCATTAGAAAAACATGCATTTATCAGACTAGATTTATAAAAAAGAAATATTTTGTTTCATCTTTCAACCTGCCAAGCTTGCAAATTCTATGTACTATAAAGTGTAATAGTAATGCTTATGGACAAAAACAGAAACTATTTTAACTGAATAATTGTACATAGTGCAATGGGGGCTTTGCTCAGACTCATAAGATTGTATTTTTATGAATTTACAATTTGAGTTGCATGTAGAGTGAAAGATAGCTACATATTTGTAAAGCTTCCACAAGAACGGTGTGTGTAGCCTCTCGCCTTGTAAATACTGCTGCCTTTGCAATGTACTGTTCTTTGGTGTTCTGCATACTAATGTAACAATAAAAATAAAACATTTGGTAACTATGGTTTCATTTTGGGATTTGTGTGATGTTACTGTTGTTTTATTTTTTATAAACTTGGGAACTATGGTGCTTATAAGCTCTACCTGTCAGATGAAGCTTTGAGAAGACCCCTGACAGAAAGAGGAAGCATGACATCCGGCTCTGCCAATTCTCATGATGGAGAAGGTTGAGGGTATACAGCCGGAAGCTTAGGAGCTAGGGAATGAATGTACCCAGACCTTTTAATATTATTCGTCTGTTATTGAAAGAATGTGACATATTCGACCATAATTGCCCCGTTACAGAGTCATCCTAATATTGATGTAATAAGTCCCCTATCCTTGAATGTAAAAATGAACTAAACTGAACTGTAGTCTCTGTGGTATCCTAGCTTTTGAAACCTGTTAACGTTAAGTTACTAGAAATACTTACCTATGGATACAGACATGTATTATAAAGTAATATTGATGATAGTTACCTGTTGAGAATAAGGACATATTATTATTCATTATTATTATGTTGATGACTCCTTCCCATGATAGACTGTATAATAAACTATAGGTCCTTACCTTGTTTATACCAATGACTCTTACAGTCTGTGGTTTATACTGATGTGGAATAACGTGGATGTGGTTTCGTTAATAATGAACGGTCCTATAGGGGGCGATCATACACCGTGTTAAGGTAGAGTGCATGTTTTCTGACCCATGTCCTATGCCCATGCCTCTTATACTATAGTTAGGTTAATGTGAGCGTATGTGAAATGCCATACCAAACAACTGAGTAAAGCTTTCCAACGTGTTTGATTCTGTGGACATTCAGTTATTTAGAGGCATAGACTCCATATTTAGAAGATACAACCGTCTCCACAGGACTCTTATTTTGAAGTCGGACTTCCGGAGTTCCGGTGCGCGAGGTTTGTTTTCGAAGCAGGAGCAAACAGGATGATTACTATGTTTGACTCTTATTAAAACTTCTCTATCATCGTGGTTTTAATTATTTGGCGTCAACATTTTGTCACGAGTTTCATCACGACATGAAAGTCAACACTCTCGTACACTTACCATGGTAAGTTAGAATAACATTAACTTCAAAGGTTAAATCTACTTTTTCCGTCCCAGTGTTTTTTTTGTGTGTGAATGGGTAACCTTAACGTTAGCAGTCAATGTAATGTTTAATGTTTAATGTGTTAGGGCTGTGAAACAAACGTTAGCTAACGTTACTTTCTCGACAATTTGTCATAAGGAGTTTTACTATTCAGTTACCTAACGTTAACGTAAGCTAGTGCAGTTGGTTAGCAGCTAACGCTAGGCTATCATTCAGCTTATCAAGTGAGATAAGAGTCAGATTTTTAACTGATGTCATGTTGAAAACTTTGTCTTTTTCAGGTGTGCCACATAACAAACTTTAGGGATTACATAAATCAACAGGAATGGATTTACCCTCCAAAAACATGTACGACACATACAAAGATGAAATCTGGAAAGGTAAGACAACAGTTGTGTCTCTGTCTTTGTCGCAATAACTTAACATTATACTCTGCACAAAGATTGTTCAGAATCAGAATCAGCTTTATTGGCCAGGTTTGCGTAGCTAGACAAACAAGAAATTTGACTCCGGCTAATCTTTGCTGTCAACACTCACTTAACATATAAAGAATAAAAACAGAAATCACAGTAAGAAATATAAGAAAATACTGTTAAGTATACGGTATAACACTGCACTAGAATTGACAAATTTACAAAAAACATACAGTAGCAATTGAAGAGAGGGAAGCATGGGGTACTTTCCATAAAATCATCTCTTAATGAAAATCAAACCAGCTATTAGGCTAACCATCAACCATTTAATTCCAAAGGCCAAGGGAACTTTATCAGGATGCATAGTATCCTGGATCCATGAAATAACTGGCCTTAAAAAATCAAAATCTGCCTGCCTCTATGGGAATCTAACATAGGGGTGTACTCACTTTAGTTGCCAGCGGTTTAGACATTAATGGCTGTGTGTTGAGTTATTTTGAGGGGACAGCACATTTACGCTGTTATACAAAATGTACACGTAATACTTTACATTGTAGCAAAGTGTAATTTCTTCAGTGTTGTCCCATTAAAAGATATAATGAAATATTTACTAAAATGTGAGGGGTGTACTCACTTTTGTGAGATACTGTACATGAGGTAGATGAGCAGAACAGTGTTGATTGACTTTGTTCAGTGTAGGGGGGGGGGGGTTATTTCTGAGTGTTCAACAGAGTGACTGCTTGGGGAAAGAAGCTGTCTCTGTGTCGGCTGGTTTTGGCGAACAGTGCCCTGTATCTCCTACCAGAGGGAAGGAGGGTCAACAGTTTGTGACCAGGATGTGAGGGGTCTGCAGAGATTTTTGCTCCCCTTTTTCTGACCCTGTACCAGTACAGGTCCTGGATGGTTCATGATGCAGGACTGTTGTAATGCATTACCAGCTGTTCCTGATATTGTGTCCTACCCTTTAAATCCAGCTGCATAATCAGAAAATGGTACTTTGTGTGCAATCACAAACGACAAAACATTGTGTGTGTGGAGGTTGAGTAGTCATTACTATTCTAATAATCCTTTTTAATGTCCCAATTTAGAGCTGGGACCCCTGGACCCTGACTGGTTTGAGGCACTGACAGCTCAGACATTCACTAGCGAGGGAAATGTCTCTGATCAAGATGACCTGTGTGCCAACCAAGAGGGACATTTTAAAACGCCCTTTGACAGAACTGCAGTAGAAAGTCAGCTGTTTTCAACCCCCAAAGTTTTTAGACAACGGCGAGTTGTGTCTCCTGAAACTGAGGATGAGCAGTCGTTCACTGGTGAACAAGGTAATGTATTATTAAAGTTGACCGTTTATGTATTTATGCAGTAATCTAAATACATTTTTCTAGCACATTGCATGAACTTTTTCTAAACAGGAATATGAATGTCTGTATTGGACATTTTAAATTCATTGTTGTAAATTGTACTAACCGACTTGTGTTTGCATTGAAAAGCTTTTTTGATGCATTTAAAAATAATGTTTCTCTGTGGTACGGCCTAGAAAAAGAAACCTCGCCATGGACAGCAACACAAAGTCCATATTTGTTTCGGATGTCAAAAGACGGGTGAGTGCTGTTTGAAAGAAAAACTATACGTTTATTAAATATTCCAAATTTGTTTTTGCATAGTTCTTATTTCAGTGTTTGTAGGCATTCTAAAGGGCTGTTCAGTTAAAAGCGAGAAAGGAACGAATATAGATTTTATATTCAACTCTTGATGGTAAAGAATTGTTCTTTGAGAAAAGACTCGTACGTTTAAAACTTAAATACATCACCATACATTGTTAATTCAGTGTTTATGGAATTACTTTAAAGGTATTTTTTCCAAAGTTACTTGTATTGTCACTGCTGTTGGCAGTTTTAGATGTCTATCATGTTCTTTTATAGGGTCCGAGGTGCAAAATATGGAGGTTTCCACCCTCATTGTCAGGACAGTTTTGGTGAGCTATAGCATATCTGCATGTCTGTTTAAATTACATTTGACAAAAGATTGAATCAACACTGGTTAATTTGTTTGCGTTTGCCACCTGTACAGATCTGCTTCATACCACACAAAAATCCCCAGTAAGTGTATTAAATCTAACAGTGATGTTATCTTCCTTTCAGCAAATGCCAGTATGTGAATGTGGAGTAATGGATTACATTAAGGTTTCCCCTTTTCATATACTTTTTGAATGATACAGGTCAGCTATTCCAAGCATGTATCTGAAAGTCTCGGAGCACAGCTTCAGTCTGATATGTCTTGGACCAGTTCTCTGAATACTCCACCACCATCCACCCTGATTTTATGTAAGCAAATGACACAATTGGTTGTTTTAAAACATATCTTTATAAGTGATTTGTGAAATAATTGTCTTCTCATTTTAATAGCTAAAACAGATGAGAGTCCCTGTCCAGTGAGTCTTTCTGACGAAAAAAATGTTGTTGTGAGTATTCCGTCCAGCCCAAACATACATACACATATTTCTCTCCCAATTTGTAGAATGTAGAAATAAGAGTTAAAGATGTTCTGCTTCTTCTCCATTATAAGATCTGTAAAAGATATAGTAAAATATATTGACACCACAAATTCTTCACCTCAAACTATATGAAATGTCAATAGATGAGGACTCAAGAGGAAGAAAATAAGGCAGAAGATGTGAACATTGATTTTAGTTTTTTTTATAACTCCTAATTTAATCTCCCAAGTTACCTACAAAAGTATCCCATCATATACACGCACAGAAAAAAACTTCATTATAGCATACACAGACATACAACTGCCTACCATACATTGAAAATGTAAAATAATGAACCATAGGAATTACAATGTATTTGTTTATTTAAAACAAGTAATGACATGTACAGGATACAACTTTTTCATGGGACCCTACATACCTGCATATAAGCGCCACACTGCCTTCAACCACCTGGCATGAAAAGGCAATTTGGGATTTTTCCAATGAAATATTATAAGACAGCGGGCTTACAGTAAATAAGCAGGTGTGGCATTTAAAATACTTCTGAATCTCAGTTTTTCTATCTTGTCTTTCTCAGTTGGTACGGAAGCTTTTCCCTTCTCTTTCAAATGCATCCAGAGTCGGAGTCGTGTCACCCAACAAGAATGACATATCTAATGTTCACCAAGGTACAGTGTACAATTGCAATTATCCAAGATGGTGCAGTGGCTCTGAATATAAATTACAAGACTATGCATTGCAACAGATTATCTTATTTGTGTTGCCCAAGCTTTTAGATGCAAAATGCAAAATGATACTGATTGCTGGTCTGTAATCAACAGGTGTTGTTTCCCCTGAGCCTGGTCAGAATCCAGAGTCCCACGACTCCCCCCAGAGTTCACTGAATCAGCGTGACGCTGTTTGGAAACAGACGCTACCAGATGCTATTGAGGATGGAGATATACCCAGAACTGTAGCAAGTGTTCTTGATGGAGCTGAAAATGTTCTCTCTATATTTTTCACCAACAGTAGTTCAGCATTGAGAAAAGTGAAAACTGACAGAATCAAAAGAAAGCAAATCATCCTGACAAAAGAACATGACTGCAGCTCTGCGGACACCTCACCAACAAGCAGCGCTGCATCCAGTGAACAGAGAACAGCTGATCAGGCGCCTGGCAGGCTTCCCTCACCCCCACCGGTGGAAACTGGAGAGATTGGAATCACCCAGTGGTCTCCGTTGAGTTTATCTGAAATTTCACGTTGTACTGTGGATACTTCTTGCCATGATAATAATCCTGTTAAACAAGTGGAAAACAAGATTTTAACAGAACAACTGCGGAGTGACCCTGGCCAGCTAGTCAGGCCACCTATGAAACTCACAGACTCTGGATTCACTAAGAAAAAGAGAACATTTGTTTACACTGTTAAGACTTCAAAAACGCAGGTTCAAGGAAAAGAAACGCCGTCTCGGAAGATGGACTCTGACTTCTCTGGTAATACATTTCTCATGCATGTAAAGTGTAAAAATGCTGTGATACATTCAAAACCCTTTTCTACAATGACTAAACTGATCCTTTGTTTATTTCAGGACAAGAAGTTAATGTGAAGCAGTTGAGGAAATCCCCAGGTGAAGCAGACTGTTGCAGGAATGGGAAGAATGAGGTGCAAAAAAATCTCACCGAAGACAATCTACCTCCCTCTGTACAAGCAAAAGTCCAGGATCTGGACATGTCGCAGCTTTGCAAAGATTTTGCTCAAGACTTCAGTCAAATGTCAGACCCCATCAAACTGAGTAGAATAGCAGAGGATACTCCTCAAAATGGCTTCTCTCCATCAGCTTGTCTGTCAGCCTTGAAACAAGCTAAGAAGAAAGCAGTGCAAGCGAACCTTCATGACTGTGATGCCATCAGTAACAGAAGACATGTTTCTACCACTAATCAAAATAACCCCATCAATGAGGGCACGATAAGTGACAGTGGATTCCAGTCAGCTGTTGTAGATAGCACTCACGTGACTGCATCATCATTTGTTCTTCCCAGCTCAGAGATCAATGGTCAAAGTCAACAGTGGACTGGCTTTAAGACTGATATCCACAGGACCACTCCTTTCACATCTACAAATAACGGAAACGGAGAAGCACATTTGGATGATATTTTACCAGAAGCTGAAATGCATGGCAAACTGTCCAGTGCAGTCAAGGAATGCCAGACAGTGGGCCCCGGCAGAGAGAGTGAGTTGCACATTGAGAGAACATCAACACAACTACCCAGCAATGCAAAAGGAACTGTTGATAACAATTGCGTTCTACTTAATGGTCAAGTTCATGGCAGTCTGCCAGAGAAAACAGTTGATCTTCCTTCCGTCCATACATCAGGATTCAAAACAGCTTCACATAAGGGTATACACATTTCCTCAGCCAACCTGGAGAGAGCCAAACGTCTCTTAGAAGAGACTGAGGAAGAAATGACTTTAAGTGACCGGCCTACCAAATGTGCACATGATACTGAAGATGAAATGAGCATGAGTGATGGATCAGTGAAAAATCCAACCACTAACTCAAACCAACCACTTTCTTCAAGTGAAAAAAATGCGGATATCAGTTGCCAGTTAACAGCTTCACAAAAAGCTGATGTGACTGAGCTGTGCACTCTCTTGGAAGAAGCAGACAGCCAGTTTGAATTTACACAGTTTAAAACCGCAAAGCTGAAACAACACTGTCAAGATAATGGCACCACGCCCAAAGAAGTTGACAGAGAACTTGACCCAGATTTTCTTTCAGGTATAGATTTTGATGACAGTTTTAGTTCAGAAGCTGAAAAGCACCTGGCAGTAACTGTGATGCATGACAAAATGGCCTTAGTTTCAGATGGTAAACCAAACTGTGAAACATCCAACGTCACAAGTAAATCCGCAGGTCTGTCATTGTCGAGTGCAATGAAAAAAGAGAATTCCTCTCCTGAAGAGGTGTCTTTCTCTTCAAAGCACATCTCTGAAGACCGTAGCAGTATTCTGTCAGCTGAACCCAAAAATCTTAACAGACATGGGCAGACTAAAACAAGCCAGCTAGAGAACAAAAATCCTTTAATGCTTGGTGGTGTGGGATTTAAGACTGCAGGAGGAAATGTTTTGAAAGTTTCAAAAAAGTGTCTGAGCAAAGCTAGAGCTTTGTTTGCAGATTTAGAGGAGAATCTTGTGACGAGTCAAAACCCACCTGACAAACAAAATAGCAAAACTGATGCTAAAACAACGCCTAAGCACAGTGTGGATAATCACACTGGTGACCTTTTGCATTGTAAAAAGGATAATTCGAAATTCACAGGTGATACCGGAGAAAGGGTTCAGAGCTGTTTTTCCAACACGATGGAGTCTGTCTGTTCCGACAGAAAACCACGCAGAGATGAAGATGCTATGAAAACTTTGAAAAACAGCGTAACGGACACAACCACGCGTCAAAGGGGGTTCCAGATCGCCAATGGGAAAGGGATTTCTATTTCAGCGAAATCTATGCAAGAGGAAGATGCTTTCTTCAGAAACTGTGATGTTGTCAGCGGTAATGCCGGCATGTCAGTAAAACCTAAAAAGAGCATACCCTTGCCTGGAAGTGTCAGTCTTAAGGAAACCCTTCCAAAAGGTAAACATGTTCAAGGGATAAAAGAAAACCTTTCTGAAGAACCAATCAATGAGTTTGAAAATGGGAATGCTGGTCCAGCTGCACGCCATAATGTGGACAGTCACAATTTTGGTGTCAAGAGTACACTGGCTTTAACAAATGCAGCCTCTTTCCGTGAAAACCCTTCTTCGACTGCAAAGGCACATTCATCTCTCTCATGCACAACATCAAAGAGTATTGGCCCCTCTGCCATCAGTGAATTGAGCAATGGTGGTGGATTTTGTTTAGCCAGTGGGGAGAAAGTATCTACGTCAGCTGATGCAATGAAAAAAGCAGAGCATCTTTTGAATGAAATGCATACAATTGATGATGCAAACAAACAACCAAAACAAAAAGGAGACGCTTTAAGAACAGGCCATCTCAACAATCAAATTCAGGTTCCACCATCTAAGAATGGTAGCTTTCAGATGGCCAGTGGCAAACGAGTGGCCATTTCATCTGCAGCTCTCAAGAAAGCAAAAACTCTTTTAAGTGAATGTGATAAAGTTGAGGATAAAATCTGTGTAAAACCAACACATTCCAAGATGGCAATGCCTGGTCCACCACCCAGGAATAGTGGATTTCTTGCAGCCAGTGGTAAGCCAGTAGCATTTTCATCTGAGGCCCTCCAGAAGGCAAAAGCTCTCTTCAGTGACATCAGTTTGAGTGCAGAGATCCCAGCTGTTCCAGACACAAGGAACAGTGACAAGAAACAAGACAATGCTGACAATACAGAGAAAAAGCATTGTGGTTTCACAACTGCAGGCGGGGCAAAAGTCCATGTGTCACAGAAAAATCTGTTGAAAGCAAAAAACCTTTTGGAAGAATTTGATGATGGTTCATTTTCAGCAAAAGCAATGCAAGAAGCAGATGCTTTCTTCAAGGACTGTGACATTATGGATGATAACGATGCTATGTCAGTAAAACATGAGAAAAGTATAGCATCTGTGAGTGGAAGTGGCATTGGGAAGAAAAACCTTTCAAAATTTAAAAACGAGGTGTCCGTAAACATTTCTGAAAATCCTGGAGGTGGGCGCACTGAGTTAGAAAATGTGAACATGGGATTAGTTGTAAACCATGAAAAGATGCTGCAGCCTGATGATGTGGAGATTCACAAAGGTGTTGTTAAGAACACATTGGATTCTACCAAAGCACCTTCTTTACATGGAAACCCAACTTTGATGACAGAGCCACTTTCTCTCCGGTTGTGCACAACATCTATTGGTTCCTCAGCCAACAATGAATTGAGCAAAGGTGGTGGGTTCGCTACTGCCAGTGGGAAGAAAGTATCGGTTTCAGATGATGCAATGACAAAAGCAAAGTCTCTATTGAATGAAAGTGCTACATTTGAGGACACAAACAAACAACTGAAACACAAAGAAGACATCTTCCCAACACGGAACGGTGGATTTCAGATGGCCAGTGGCAAAGGAGTTACAATTTCATCTGCAGCTCTCAAGAAAGCAAAAACTCTCTTAAGTGAATGTGATAAAGTTGAGGATAAAATCTGTGTAAAACCAACACATTCCAAGATGGCAGTCCCTGGTCCACCACCCAGGAATAGTGGATTTCTTGCAGCCAGTGGTAAGCCTGTAGCGTTTTCATCTGAGGCCCACCAGAAGGCAAAAGCTCTCTTCAGTGACATCAGCTTGAGTGCAGAGATCCCAGCTGTTCCAGACATAAGGAACAGTGACAAGAAACAAGACAATGCTGACAATACAGAGAAAAAGCATTGTGGTTTCACAACTGCAGGGGGGGCAAAAGTCCATGTGTCACAGAAAAATCTGTTGAAAGCAAAAAACCTTTTGGAAGAATTGGCCGATGGAGAGTGTCATTCAAACTCATACTCAACAAGCCCACATAACACCCATAAGTCAGATCTATCAAAAGTGAAAGATGTGAAAAGAACTTTGAATTGTAATCTCAGCCCTGAAGAGGAAATGTCAAGTGTGCTGGACTGTGAAATAAATCAGACAAGCAGCAGCGAGGGATCGAATGTCAAAAGGCCACAAGATTCTTCAGTTGTAAACTTTCAGTCACTTAACCTAAGTGGCTGCACTGAAACCCAGCAGAGGTTTTTCGCCCAGGAAGCTCTGGACTGCACTAAAGCTTTGTTAGAGGATGAAAGTCTAGCTGGCCAAAGTCTCTCAATGACTTTAGAAAATGCGCCACTGCAAGAAAACCCAAAATCCAGCTACAGATCTGTAGAGGAACAAAAAGGAACTGGGAAAAGATCAGCCGAGGACCCAGATATGACTGGTAAGTGCTTGTGTTACTACTCAGGAATGTAATAGTATAATGTGTTTTTTGTTAATGCACAGATTGTTTCAGTTTTCAGATTGTTTTGAATCAGAATTATTTGAAGAACAATATTATTACGTAGGCCAACATCTTGACCAATTTAGCTTCACTGGATATTCTAAGTTAAAAAGATTGTTTCCCTATTGCAAATAAACCATTATTTTGACTAACTAAATGCTTGTATGTTACTAACCTTAAGCTGTGACTCTTATCTGTTACAAGCATGGCGATTAACGGTTGCCTTACTGTTTTTTGGAATATTCTAGGTCAGCCTCCCCTGAAAAGAAGATTACTGGAAGAATTCGACAGAACTGTCGATGGCCCAAGAGGTTCAACCTTCCATCCGGAAAAAAGTTTTCCAAATGGTAAATCACCAGCACTGTAACAAGTTAGCAAAATAATACATTGTATTTGTATTTTAAATTAAATAACTTGTTTTAAAAATGTTTTTTCTTTATTAAGATATAATGAAAGACAGGAGGGTTTTCAAGTACAGCGTCTCTCTCCATCCAAACATCACGAGACCACACAGGTAAGTTGCCTGTGAATTGTTGGCCATGTTTTCAAAAGGCTGACGCATGTTATCAGCTCCTTGTAATGTATTTTGTTGTCTAACAGGAATGGAAAGAATTATGTGGAACCCACCTTGCAAAAGACAAAACCAACACAACAGTCAACCCCAGAAGACCGCAGATCAGCACATTCCAAGATGCCGGTGTTTGTTCCTCCATTCCTCAAGGATGCAAAGACACAGAGTCACAAGAATACAGTGCTTAAGGACAACACAAAAACACCCACTTCATTTGTTCCTCCATTCAAAAAGCAAATAACTGTTGTCCAAGAGAGCTCCTCTAAACCCCAAGAGGAAACACCCTTTAACAGCAACACTTATGTACCGCCCACTAAAAAAACACAAAGCAACACAGATGTAACTGGTAATAAAAGCAAAGAAGACATTCAGACGGTGGCCTCGGCTGACACTGCAAATGATAATCTGCTAAATAATCAAAACTTTCCTGTTATCTGTGGATCCGAGGACTCTGCTGCAGAGGCCTCACCTGTGGAGGACACAGTGTCCACAAGCCAAGGTGCACTAACCTTTTTGGGTGAAGTCAGTATGATACGCTGTCAATACTCGGCATTACATAGGTCAAATAATTATGTGTTTATGGTCTACAGACATGTTTCAGGATCTTCATAATGTAGAGCTGGCACGAGATATGCAAGACATGAGGATCAGGAAAAAGAAGCGCCAGACCATTCGACCTTTGCCGGGAAGTTTGTTCCTAACCAAAACCTCCGGATTGCCGAGGATACCATTAAAAGCTGCAGTAAATGGAAAGCCTCCTGCAAGATACACCCAAAAACAGGCAAGGCCAGAACTGGTTTGTCAGTCAACTTTGTTGTATTCGGTTAAAAATGAGATCACTGTCACGTAAACGTCTTTTTGACATGTTCTTGTTCTTGTTTTTGTTTTTCAGCTGTATGGACGTGGAGTTCATCAGCATGTGTATGAGATCACCAGTGAGACGGCCGAATCTTTTCGCTTCAATTTACAGCAGTTCCTCAAACAGGAAGCCTTTATAGACGGCGGTGGTGTTCAGCTTGCTGATGGAGGATTACTGATCCCCAGCAATGATGGGACTGCAGGGAAAGAAGAGTTTCATAGGTATTATTTAGAGCTGCAAAAATTAATCGATTAGTTGTCAACTTTTAAATTAATCGCTAACTATTTTGATAATCGATTTATTGGTTTGAGTAATTTTTTAAGACAAAGGTAAAAATTCTTTGATTCCAGCTTGTTAAATGTGAATATGTTCTAGTTTCTTCTCTCCTTTGTGACAGTAAACTGAATATCTTTGAGTTGTGGACAAAACAAGACATTTGAGGACGTCTTCTTGGGCTTTTGGGAAACACTGATCCACGTTATTCACCATTTTCTGACATTTTATAGACCAACAACTCATCAATTAATCGTGAAAATAATCAACAGATTAATCGTCTATGAAAATAATCGTTAGTTGCAACCCTGGTATTATTTAATTTAGTTTAAATCAGGCTTTGTAATGTTGAACCTGTTATAGTGTTTGAGAAACCAGGTGTATCTTGGTATCTGCAAATGCAGGCTGACTGTACTGAATATCATGTTGTTCTACACTGTCCACAGAGCATTATGTGACACCCCAGGTGTGGACCCTAAACTGATCAGTGAGGCGTGGGTGTACAATCACTACCGATGGATTGTATGGAAGCAGGCCTCCATGGAAAGATCATTTCCAGAAACAATGGGCAGCCTCTGTCTCACCCCAGAGCAGGTCCTCCTACAACTCAAGTACAGGTACGTAAGATTCTAGCTTATTTTAGTTCAATGTTTTCCTGTTGTTGAACTTAATTTCATCATGCGCTTAACAAGACGACCACACGCATCTTGTTGCAAAATGTGTATAAATATATTCCTGAACCAACTATTGTATTACACATCGCCCGCTGCCACTTTGTTCACTTTATAGCATTTAGTCAAAAGAAATGAGCAGAAATATATATATATAAAGTTTACTAATGAATTACGCTTTTTGGCTAATTATATCAGGCACAGTGAATGTATTACACAACATATATTTTAATTAAACTTGCACTGTAGTTTACGTGAAATAAAACATCTGTTTACGTTTTAAATGTAATTTTATTTAGCATTTATTTTCATATTTTTATGTGAATCAGATATGATGTAGAGGTGGACCACAGCCGCAGGCCGGCTCTAAGAAAGATCATGGAAAAGGATGACACATCAGCCAAAACCCTGGTCCTCTGTGTATGCGGGGTCGTCTCCAGGGGCCAGTCCCCAAACAGACAGAGTTTCAATGACACTAAGACTCCACAAGGTGCTGATACCAAGGTTGAAAACCCGTCTGCAGTTGTCTGGCTGACAGATGGATGGTACACCATTAAAGCCCAGCTGGATGAACCTTTGACTGCCATGCTTAACAAAGGTCGAGTGGCTGTCGGTGGGAAGTTGATCATCCATGGAGCTCAGCTGGTGGGATCTCAAGATGCTTGCTCCCCTCTGGAGGCACCTGAATCTCTCATGTTAAAGGTAATTAAAGGGGACGAGGGCTCAAGTTATTCTATCTTTCCACAAGACAACTAAGTAACAACTCGGCTAACTAATTGTTTGTGTTTAGATTTGCGCCAATAGCAGCAGACCTACACGATGGGATGCTAAGCTGGGATTTCACAGGGATCCACGGCCATTCCTGCTTCCTGTCTCCTGTTTGTACAGCAGCGGAGGACCAGTAGGATGTGTGGACATTATAATTCTGAGAAGCTACCCCATCCAGGTGTGTTTAGTCTTGCATTGTTATATTGTTTCTGTTACTCCTGGAAGTTGATGTTATGATCTCTTTTGACTGAATGCTTGTCACATTTTCCAGTGGATGGAGAGGAAACCAGACGGAGGCGTAGTGTTCCGTTCTGTTCGCGCAGAAGAGAAGGAGGCGAGACGATACAACAGCATCAAACAAAAAGCTATGGAGATCCTATACGCCAAGATTCAAGCGGAATTTGAAAAGGAGGACAAAGGTAGAAATCTTGTTTTCAGCATGTTAGGTACAGGTTAAAATGGAATACCTTTTAACAAAATTGTAATTTTCAGGTAATAAACCTCAACATAGAAGACGGACAATCACCCGTCAGGAGATTTCAAATCTTCAAGATGGAGAGGAGCTCTATGAAGCAGTGGGGAATGACCCAGCTTACCTCGAGGTGATAAGAAATTTGCTTTACAGAATCGTTTACCTCATTTCTCTTATGAATAAAGTTTGAATTGCACGTCTATTTCACTTGCATGTCCAAGGCTCATTTGAGTGAAGAGCAGTTGGAGACTCTGCGTGCCTACCGGTGTTCTCTGATGGAGAAGAAGCAGGCTGTTCTGCAGGATCGCTACCGGAGAGCTTTAGAAAGTGCAGAGGACAGCGAAGGTATCTGTCCCAAGCGAGAGGTTACACCTGTGTGGAGACTCTGCGTTGCTGACTCCATGGACCAACCAGGCAGTGGTGTGTCTTTATCTTTTAAATTCATTTTACATGTACTATGGTTACTTTTAATGGATATTATATTATGTTTTCAAATACTGATTTCAAATAACGTTTTTTTATTTCTTTTTTTAAGTTTACCAGTTGAATCTTTGGCGACCTTCCTCGGAGCTTCAGTCTTTAGTGAAGGAAGGCTGTCGATACAAAGTCTATAACCTCACCACTTCGGATGGAAAGAAACATGGTTGTAGCACAACAGTTCAGCTGACTGGGACAAAGAAATCCCAGTTTCAGGACCTACAGGTACTGTAGAAACCAACTATCTTGAGCACACTCAGTGGGCGTATGGAGTTGTAGATCCATTATTGATGAAGTCAGATTGATGATTTATAATACCTTATATTTGTTTTATCATTCAGGCTTCTCAGGAATTGTTAGCCACACATTTTCAACCGAGGGTCTCTTCCTGTTTTGTGGATCTTCAAAACCCAGAATTCCAGCCGCTGTGTGGAGAAATTGATCTCACAGGATATGTCATCAGTATCGTAGATGGGCAGGGTAAGAGCATCTTTTTTCTTAAAGTACTCATATTATGGTTTTTTTTTTCTTTTCCCCTTTCCTTTATTGTGTTATATATCTTTTTTGTTCATGTTATAGGTTTACAAAGTGAAAAAGCCCAAAGTCCACCCCAAAGGGACAGAAAACACTGTTCACAAACTGCTCCAAACAGCTCTATTGTAGTCCAGCCTTTACTTCAGAGACAAACGTGGTCACTTTGGAACACACGTTATAATGCTCGCCTAGCTGCTAGCATGGCACACCCTCATACTCTGCTTCTGACTGGCTAGTAGTCCTTACCTAGGTACTGTCAGGGCACGCCCTCATACTCGGCTTCTGACTGGCTAGTAGTCCTTACCTAGGTACTGTCAGGGCACGCCCTTATACTCTGCTTCTGACTGGCTAGTAGTCCTTACCTAGGTACTGTCAGGGCACGCCCTTATACTCTGCTTCTGACTGGCTAGTAGTCCTTACCTAGCTACTGTCAGGGCACGCCCTGATACTCTGCTTCTGACTGGCTAGTAGTCCTTACCCAGGTACACTCATACTCTGCTTCTGACTGGCTAGTAGTCCTTACCTAGGTACTGAGCATGTGCGACTCCCAACAAAGATGGAACAGAAGTGAGAGGTCTCACTCTGTAGCTAAAACAGAGAGCTCAACACACAGGGTGAAAAGAGGAGCTGCAGCAATGTGCAGTACAACATAAATATGGTGTTTTTTGAAAATTAAACCATGTAAACCTATTCTGATATAACCTCTAAATACAAGTATGAACCTGAAAATGAGCATAATATGAACACTTTAACTGTTTCTGCAGTAACTGTATTGTTACGGTAAAATGTTATGGTAATGATTGTTTGTGCTTTTGAACACAGGTTTCTCTCCTGCATTTTATTTGACCGATGGGAAACTGAACTTTGTCAAAGTGCGCTGTTTTAGCAGCTTGGCTCAGGCTGGCTTAGATGATTTGGTAAAACCACATGTCCTCTTGGCTCTGAGCAACCTGCAGCTGAGAGGTCAGTCCACATCTCCCACTCCTGTTGTGTACGCTGGAGATCTGACCCTCTTCTCAACA